>NC_034597.1:67710680-67722028 GCF_900095145.1 Mus pahari
CAGTGTATTTTCTTGTGTGTGTGTGTGTGTGTGTGAGAGAGAGAGAGAGAGAGAGAGAGAGAGAGAGAGAGAGAGAGAGAGAGAGAGAGAGAGAAGAGAGCTAATTCTTTTTATCTTTCTTGCCATGGTACAAAGTCAGTATCTTCCTGATGGGATAAATATCCCATTTAGTGCATAAAATATACTGTTTATTCATTATACTTTCTCATACCATACCTATCTGATAGTCATATTCCTAGCAGTACCACCATCTGGAAAACACACACACACACACACACACACACACACACTTTTAGAGATAATAAAGCCCAGTTGCCTTACTTAGCAGATGAAGAAATACAGCCTCAAGTGACTAAGGGACCTAACCAAGGATTAGGTAAAACTCTACAAATACACAATTTGTAGACTGTTTACACTGTCCATACACTTTGTGACTATATTTGAGATTTTTTTTTTTTATGTGAGGCTTCATGGAGAAGGCAGACTTCTCTGAGGGGAGGGGCGGTTGTCGGTGGTGGTGGTGGTTTTGGAGCTCTTAGGAAAAGCATGTCTGCCATGAGGCCACGACTGAGAAGTACCTGGGCAATGTTCTGAGGTAATTCTTTGAAGATGACAGTGGTGTAAACTTGTTCCTTCCTAGGTCTGCTTCCAGGAGAAAAGTTGCTGACCATGGAAGGGATTGATATGGGAGAATGTAGGACAGGGCATCTGGCAGCATTCAATTTGAACAAAACTAGTGACTTTTTTTTTTTTTTTTTTAATTCAAGGAGAGCCTACTTTTATTCCAGCTTCCGATGTAAGGTGATATTGACAGCCATAAATCAGAGAAGGATCTTCCTTCTGCCTGTTGTTTGAATATAGTACTCAGGCGAACAAAAGAACATCTTGAATGCTTTCAGATATAAAGAATGAGCCTAAGAGAATGAGCTTCAGTTCTCTGAGGTGTTTACCCCACAGTCATTGTCACTCCCTGGACACCTGCTGTGAGTGACAGCGGATCTCTAGAGCATGAACAGACACGTTTGACATTATTTCAGGGAAAACTGACAGTGCGAATCAACTTGATGTTTGACCATTAATTTTAAAACTGCATTTGGTATAATAGGAAATACCATGATCAAGGGGGTTGTTTCTGCAAGGGGTCATGGGAAATGTGAGAAAATGGGGAAGATAAATAGCTTACATGAAATTCGGTCATCTAGGCAGTGTGTCAAGTCTGGGACTTCATTTTTATCTAGCGTAATGGTCAATATCATCCTCGTTGCTTATGGGGAATCAGGAAGTGAAGTCATTTAGCCCTGACGACATAACTAGCAAGCAGCTAGGCCTCCATCTAGATCTGAGATTTTCCAGCTCAGGATAGATTTCATATGTACCTGATGCCAGTGGCCAGTCTTCCTCCCGTTGACACAGAGCGTATGGATTCATTGCTTTTCTATGGGCATGACAAAATACCAACAATGTCAAGGAGGAAGGGTTTGTTTTGGCTCAAGTGTGAGGGTGCAGCTAAGCACCTCAGCAGAAATCCTGTTGTATTGCCTTGTCAGGCCTGACTGAGAAGTGCCGATGAGTGAAAGCCATAGGACAGGTTCTCTGCAAACGGCGATCGGGCTATGCCATGCAATACCTACAGTGAGATGAAAAATATTTGAAGCCAAAAAGCATTTCCTAAGCCTACCCACTGAAGTCATATCTTAATGGTGGCGTTCCTCAGCGAATGGGCTGTCTACCCTGCCTGTCTCCTCCCTGGCTGGGAGCCATGATGTTCCACTGATGCTCAGCCCACACATTACCAGTCCCATAGGACATCAAAAGGCACTGAATATTCAGATGCAACAGTGTATATTGTTTGACGCCATCATAAATTGAACCACTATAAATGAAAGATAATCTATTTACAAAGCAAGAACAAAACAGGTGCACCCAGGAAAGCAGAGACCCTCAAAAAGATCACGGTTTGAATGCAATTCCTTCCCCCGTGGGGCACTGTACAATTTGTGCATCGTGAATATCTTTGTCTCTATATGTACCTAATAGTACTTATGCCTGATTGTGAGAATGGAAAGGCAGAGGAGGTAAGTGGCACTTTTGTCAAGAGAGTTAGTATGTGGGATTTTACAGGTGCTTCACACTATGAAATGGTGTCTTCATAGTACCAAGGGCCACACAAAAATAAAGGGACAGTCAATGTGGCCTCAAACTGAAGGGACGAGAGGGACAGGGTTCTAGAGGGAGGTGGTTTTCACTGTAAAGGATGAAGAGGAGTAAACATTTTCCCCATTCATGACCACTCAGCTCTTACCATTGCCCATGGTAGCTGCCTTGGCACCCTGAATTCTTTTGTTCCCAACAGAACTGCGAAGTCACTTTGAGATGCCCCATGGCGGTGCATAGGCTTCCATCTTGGATCTTCCTTTTTTGATCTCTGCTCTGCTTTCTTTCCACCATTCCAGTTTGTGTGCTCATTTGCTCTCCCGGCCTCACAGCCACACCCTCTCAGACATTGCCTTAATACTCCCCAAGGTTCAGGCTCTTTAGGTCGGATCCAGTGCTGGTCTGGGTTAGTTCCAGTTAACCCTCTCACCAGCTGCTGTTCTGGCATGCCTCTGCCAATCCATCACTCTGCCAAAAGAAGAAAGAACATTTATTGTTGGAAGAAGGTAGAATTAGAAACACTATGTGTCCCAGCAGTGCAGCAGTTTCTACAGGGCAGAATACAGGGAAACAATGACATGGATAGAGACTCTTGGCTTGAAACCCTAAGAGCAGTTTCCGAGGGTGGCCACCTGATGGCTTCTCTCATGTCAGGGCAAACACCAATACTCATAAAAGCATTTGGTTAAGACCATCAGTGAGAGAGGAGATTGAATAACTCTCCTCATTTACAGGAGTGCTCCATGTCTAGCCCTGAAGAATGACTTTTCTAATCTAGACCACAGGTCAGTGTGCAACTGGCCAGGCGTCTCACATTCCTGTCCCCTGGGCCCTCTTCTTGGAGTCTTCTCAGCCCCGTTGTTGTGGGAACCAGTAACTGTTGTCCCTCTGTGCCGTGGGGCTGTGATTATAATGAGGAGTTATTGGAAAATATGGGCGGAAAGCTGCAGAGAGAATCATACAAATCAACAAATCAACAGGAAAACAAATCAACAGGAAAACAGACAACCCCCCCCCCATACAGAGGGGCAAAATCCATGACTCACGGGGCAGAGGTACACTCCCCCCTCAGTGTTTCCTTTCAGACTACAGAGTGCCATAAGGTGGGCGTCCTCAGAGCTTCCGAGGAACACCTGGCAGGTGAGAGACACAAGGTTTGATTTAAAACTGTCCATACTGTGTATGGACAAGATAGTCCACTCTCCAGGCTCCCCAGGCCTCCCCCTGCCCCCAATGTTTGCTTTCTTTAAAATGAACTGAAGAAACCTACACTATTAGCACATTCCAAGTTAAATCTGTCTCTCCTATAAATATAACGGAGACAGTTGTTCTTTTCTTAAAATCTTTTCAAGTGGTTTTGTTTTTGTTTCTGTTTTCTGAGACAGGGTCTCCATAGGTAGCCCTGCTGTCCCAGACCTCACCATGAAGGACAGCCTGGCCTGGCACTCCCACATCCTCTTGTCTCCATCTCCCAGATGCTGGGGTTAAAGGTTTGTGCCACCATGCCCAGCTTGTGTTCAGTGTATTTTCTTGTGTGTGTGTGTGTGTGTGTTTGCACTTATACATGTATGGAAACTGGGGGCCAATCTTAGTTGTCCTTCAGGTATTCACTGTTTCTTTTGAGACCGAGTCTCTCAGAGGTCTGGAACTCACCAACTAGAATGACTAGTTGGCCACTGAACCCAAAGCATTCCTCTGAGCTCTGCTAAATTCTCAGATACCAAGGGCATGCCACCACACCAGGCTTTCCACTGGGACTCAGGGGATCGCAGTCAACAAAGGAAGCATTTTAATGACTGTACCATCTCCTCAGTCTTGTTTTATTTCTCCTTCTGAGACAGGGTCTTGCCATGTAGCCCTGGCCGGACTAGCACTACCAATGAGGACCAAGAACTCTGGGCGATCCCCCTGCCTCTGTGTTCACAGTGCTTACATAAAAAGAATGCGCTAATAATGTAGGCTTGTTCAGTTCCTTTAGTGTTCTCTGAGAAAATAATTGGTAAGAGTTCCAGGTGAGGGTGTATATTCAAATCCCATGAGGCCACTGAGTCCTGGTGTGTGTCCTCCCCCATGTGGATTTCCCATCCATGAGTTCCCAGGAGGGCTTTGCATGAGCATGCGCAGTAGAGACCTGTTGTTGATAATTAAAATGTCTATTTAAAAACCTGTGTCACACTGCACCTTAATATTTGATTTTCTCTCCGTGAGGCTGGCTTTGGCGTTAATGATTTTTTCATTTTTCTCAGCCACATTTTATGGATTATTTAACTAGCATCTATGGCAGGCTGAGACAAAGGAAAGTGGAGGGGGAAGGTGGCAGCACCGCCCTTCCCAGCCCTTATTACCTCATGCTGCAAGGTCCTCACACCAAGAGCAGTGCCCGAAGGGCACCCTGAAAGAAACGAAGAGGTGTGTGGCTCTCTCTCTCATGGGCGGTGTCCTTGGTGTGTGGCTCACGCGCGGCGTCCTTGGTGAGGAAACCTGACCTCTTCCTTCCATGCCGCTGCTGACGACCCGTGAGGTCTTAGCAAGACTCTTCACATTCTCCTTGGCCTCCTTCAAGTTCCTGGAGACAGCGATGAGGACTGCAGTCCTTTCTCTCTACTCCTAGGAAAACCGGAGGAATGCAGAGGCAGGTGGATCCCTGAGTTCGCCGCCGGTCTGGTCTTCAGAGGGAGTTAGCCAGGGCTACACAGAGAAACCCTGTCTGGAAAAGCTAAGAACAAAACAAGGCAAAGAACTGCAAAATCACTATATTGAAATTACACAGATATGATTACATATATATGCATATATAGTCACACACATATTTGTGTATGTGGATATATATGTATACACACACACACACACACACACACACACACACACACACACACCAAGGAAGTGTGCTAGTTAGTTTTGGGCTACGGCCATCTGGGAAGAGGGATCTTTAGTCTAGAATATGTCTTCATCACACTGCTCACCATGAAAGCCCGAGGGCTGTTATCTTGGTTATCCATCAGTGTGTGAGGGCGCATCCCTCTGTGGGCAGTGCCACCCCTCAGCGGGTCCTGTCTTACAGAAGCAAGCAGGCTGAGCAAACCATGGAGAGCAAGGCTATAAGCAGCGCTCCCTCATGGTCTCTGCTTCAGGTCCTGCCTCCAGGCTCTTGCTTGGTCTCCTTACCAGACTTCTCTCTAGGAGAAACTGCCATGGGGACAGGTAAGCCAAGGAAACCCTTCTTCTCTAAGCTGTTTTGGTCTTGAAATTTCTCACAGCAGCAGATAGCAGACCAGAACAAGAGGAGATGAAGCATAAAACGTGTTCCCTGACCCATTTCCTCTCCACAGCATCCACACTCATAGGGCAGATGAGGGTCCCTTCTCGGGGTTGCCTATTCAGGACATTTGGACCCATCGGTGACACACAGCTACCACTGCCACTATGGGGTCATATAAAACAGTTTCTGCTCTTATATCTCCTGTGGTCTGCCTATTCATCTCTCCTTCTCCACAACTTTTGGCAACTGTCACCATCACATGGCTTATGTAGTCTTCTGCGTGGACTTCTTTTGGTTGTGAGTATGAATTCACGTTATTAAAGGAGTATTACATGAGCCTCAGAGCTCTCTGCTGTGTTCTTTTGTTTCTCCCCCTCTGGCTTGACTTTAAATGTACTCCGTATTCAGGCAGCAGCTCTGGTCACATCCCTACATTGTATCTTCTTCATCACCTACTGCCCTGGCATGTTTTCAGCGTGTTTGCTACCTGACTCTCCCACCAGCACTTCTAGCTTACTGAGAATGGAGTTCTGGTCTGTCTTGGGTACAGGTGTTGTCACCATAACTAGAACACTGCTTCTGCATAGTAGGTGCTCAGCACTTAGGCTGTCAGAGCTGCACGCAGTGTGACCTGAACAGCAATTCCCTTTGGCGCTCATCTCCTCTCCTGCTTGGTTTTAAAGGTGACAAATGCTTTTATTCACTTTGCTCCAGATTTCCAGATTCTGTCCAGGGGACGAAGCAGAAATTCATGTTAAGTCGCCGAGTCTGGGAATTATTTCTTGTTCACCTTTGGCTTCTGAAGCTCCGTGGGTTGTCCTCTGAATTTAATGGGCCCCAGGTGAAAGGCAGTCCGAAGCTTCGCTGGGAATCAGTCACTTGTCGAGAGAGAACGGAGGCAGTAGAAAATGATGATGGGAAAGTAGCAGAAAAGTATATTCTAACATTTATTGAGTCGTGCATTGTATTCAACACTGTGTATAGTATAAAAAGTGAATTAGGGGACAAATCTGATATAAAATGGGAGAGCACACACAGCACACAGCACCACAGGGATGAGGGCTTTTCTATGGATGTTTGACTCGTTTACCAAACCTTAGTCTGATCAAAACATAGGCTCCTTCTGGAGAGAAATAATACAGTCACTGCCTGTGGCTCAGTGGTGCCCCTGGGGGCACAAAAAGGCCCACAATTTCATTATTGGTTTTGTAAGTAACTTTCTTTAGTGCTAACAGACTTTCTGGGAAGGCCAAAGAAACTGAAGCTGAGTTAATGTTCTCATTAAAATGTTAAAGAGGCCTTATTCATGAACAACTGGAGCTCTGCTTGCTTTATCCTTGTAAACTCTGAAAATCTGTGGTGATCTCTTACAGAGGGTTCCCCTGGGTCCTCTGTCACCAAAAGCTTTGCTTAAGCAGGGCTTGACAGCCCCTGGGTGTGGAGAAGTTGATTCCCCTGTACTGTCTTCCAGGGGATACTGGCGATGGGGTGCCTCCTCCACCACTTTGCTCTCTTCCAATAGAAGTGCTTGGATTGGAATGAGAGTAGGTGTCTAGAGATGCTGAAAGATTGGTGAAGCCAGGCAGGTGGATGACGGTTCTTCCTGACTCTCGGCCGTACCCCAGCATCGCGGTTTAAAAACTGTAGTAGGACTTGGTAGAGAATGAGTGTAGATGCCAACCATAATGCAGATTTTATTTCAGGAAAAACAAAATACAACAAACGTTTTCCAGAGTCTTTATCATCAGAGTCTTTGTCAGTCAGAGCTTCTTGAGGGGAATAAAGCAGGGAGGAGACGGAGGAGCTGGTGGCACCAATACCAGGTCGGCCTCGCTTTACCCTGCTTGTAGGTGATGGAGATGTTGCCCAGGTAGTGAGCAGCTGATCATCTCTGGTTTGATTTCCACCTGGTTGAAGGTCTTGCTGTTGTTCATATCTGCCATGCTGCCTGCCATCTTTGGCAGGATTATCATGTCCCTCCAGTAGGCCTTTACCACTTAGGGCTTTTCCTTGGGCAGTGCTTGAGTCGAGAGGGCTTCTTCCTCCGGAGGCCATGGTTCAGGTGCTGCCTCTGTCATGCGCTGGACAACTGCATCAGCTGCTCATAAGACACACCCAGCAGATGGTCCAGGTCCACACAGGGGTAGGTGAATTTACAAAAGGTCCGCATCTTCCTTTCCTCTCCTTCTGCTCATCATGGTGGTGGAAACTGTTTTATGATTATCTAGATAAGACTGAAATTGTAGAATGGTATTTTTCATACAAGTAGCAAAACATACCACTGGAAAACCCAATTTGAAATTCAAGGAGAATCAGTTCAAACACCCCACCTTTGCTCTAAATCCACGCTGTTAGAAAGCCCCACTGGCTGGATGATTACAAATGCGGGTCTCGTGCTCTGCACCAATGACATAAGTGGTACATGTAGTTTCTAGGCAAGGGTCTAAAGTAGCACAGGAGGGGAGAAGGCTAGCCTAGGTTTATGGTTGATGTTCCTCAAACAAAAGAAACAAAACGAAAGATATATATATATATATATATATATATATATATATATATATATATATATATTAAGTTTGTGTGTCACAGTGGAGACATCATACAACAGTGACCCCAAACAGTTGTTAATCAGGTGGGGTTTGATGTTACCTTAGTGGGTAGTTGTGGAAAAATAGGTTTGGGCAAAGGAGTATGATCTACTGGCAATTAATGGAAGGGGGTGTACAACTGCATAAGCTGCTTTGGGGTGCATAGGACACACCCAAAGTCTTCTTGGAGCCCCCATTTCTTTGGCTCCTTTCATTACATGTAGAGGACTTACTTCTCACGTGAGGATCTCCTGATGTGCTTCAATAGGTCAGGAAAATCTTTCCCAAGTTCTAGTAACCAGATTCAGATAAGAAGGGCAGGAGGGAAGATGGCTGAGACCTTCTTGCCCCCACTGTTTTCTCAAATGTATCTGGGGGGACTGTGCCCCCAACCTATTAATTGTAAGTAAAACTGGTGAGTTTTAAATATTTAATACCACCTAGATCAGACTAGTGTTGAAAGATGCATGCCCTAGGAGCTTCCAAAAACATTTTCTTTTTTAAGAAGTGACCTTTTTATCCACAGGAGTAGTGGGCATTTATAAACTGTTTCCGGTGTGAGAGCCAGAGACATTGTGGGTTATGACAGATGATCCCGAAACGTGCTCAACTCCCTCAGCTTCTGCATTGCTGCTTTGGTGTAGGGGTGCGATGCTTCCAGCCCAGCCCAATGACAATAAGGATGTTAGCCTTAAGGAGAACCTCCAGTAATTTCTGTGGAACACCCACCGATGCTGCAAAATGAGAAGCATGCTTTTAATTACAGAGCAGTTCAGAGTAGCATGTGCCAACCGTGCAGGTGGGTTCTTTGCCTCTTGGTTGACAGGGAGTATGTCTCACAGTCCCTGGGTTACTGCTCACCTGGCCCCTACATTCTGAGTGTGGTCTCTCACGGTTCTGCCTGGCATCGGTCCCCTATTATCTACTAATTATTCACATCTCCTCCCAAAGTAGGGATCCAGCAGTCGGCGTGGTCTGTGGAGCAAGTGCCTTCTGGAGAGTTTTCTTCCGTTGACTAGGAAATGCCTGTGTGTGGTGTTCAGTGTGTGGTTGCTCCCCTCCTCCCTGTGAAGAGATGAAGCTGTGTGATGAAATTAGAAAATCTGTACAAATCACCATGGAAACACACAGGATTTAGTAATGTGCCACATTGGAAACATACAGTAATGTACCACATTGGAAACACAGGATTTAGTAATATACCACAATTGCATCAACTATTATTTGATGTTTGTCTGCTTTTTAGACTTTTTTTTTTCCATTTTCAATTTTTTTTTTTTGTTTGAATGTTAGCTGTCACATCTGACTGCTTAGTGCCCCTGCCCAAAGCAATATTTCCCACTCTAGTGCAAGTTGCATGCTTGATCCTGTGTTGTGTTTATAATTACATGACAGCACCAAAAACCCAAGGCAAGTTTTCCAAGACCATCAATGTGAATTTTAGTATTTTCTTAAAACTTACGCTGACCAGTGTGTTGATTGCTTGGTTTTGAATCCATTGATCATCAGATATTGAGGGATCATAACTTGCGCCAGGGGTGTGTAATGTGTCCAGGGACTGGGATTCAAAAGGTCAGCAAACCAGATTTTGTCTGAGCTTTACTGATAGTTCACAGGTTGAATATAAAAGAATGAACTACTTAAAGAAAATCAAAGTTGCTTCTTAGCAATTTAAAGACTATAGGTGAGAGTGCCAAACCTCAGGCTGTGCTGTGGAGTTCTCGTTAAGTGCATTTGATATGAGATGTAGTACCGGGCACTTCTGTATTGTGTACCACCTTCATCTATTTATTAAGCTGTACCTTGGAAAGCTTCCTGATGGGACAGCAAAGGAGGCTTCCCGTATGCCATATTGTGTCCCTGTCAAGCAGCGCTTCTTGAGCTCTTGCTGGTGTCATTGAGATGCCTTGTACAGGGGATGGAACAAGCTTCCCCCATCCCAGGAGGGTCTGGGGCCTACACAAAGAGAGATGAGATTAAAGATAGGATTACTCTCATGGCACACTTGGGCAAAGGCAGAGGGTGACTGAAACCCTTTGCTTAGTATATGTTACTTTCTTCCTGCTTTTAAGCACAATAGCAAAATATTTTAGATTTGTCCCATATTTTTAAATGCTAGGAAAATGCTAAGCTGTTGCATTTTTCTCAAGTCTCCCTGCCTCAACTGTTGACCTGGCACAGGTTAGGAGGTTCTGAGAGGTCCACATATCACGTTGATATAATAGAAGAGCCCAGCATTGTCCCTGTCACTGCTAAGCTCTGTGTTCTGCTGGGCTGGCTGCATGCTAGTAACAGAGACTCAGCTCTGAGAGAGGAAAAGGGGCATAGAAGAAGAGAACAAAAACCAGGGATAGCAGGGGGAAAGGAGAATGTGGAAAGGATGCACAAAGGATGTCTGACGTTCCCACTTTCTCCCTCCTCTCTTCACAGAAAAGACATGGTAACAAAGCAGTCGGTGGAAGGTGGGGTTAAAGAGAGACCATGGCAGGGATAGGAGGGCAGCTGGAGTGGAAAGGGAACCAGAGACGCCCCAAGAATAAGTGAGGGGGAGGGAGAGATAAGAACTATTTAAATGCAGGAAACAGAGATGGGCACGGAGAGGGGAGTGCACGCTTTGGTCATACTGAGAGCCCTCAATCGCTCCCAGTGGTGCACCTAGCAAATAGCCAGTGTCCCTCGCGGAGGACATTTTCCTGACTTTTGTATTAACTTTAATGCGATTCCCTTTATGGCTCCTGTATGACTGGCTGAGGTTTCATTGACACTCTCTGTGATCAAATGGCACAGAGGCACAGTTCTGTTATCCCTTGCTGGGTGCCTCAGACTTCTGAGTCCGCGCTTCCTGCATTTGATGTTTGCGATGCCTCCTTGTCTACAGGTAGGAGAGTTAAAAGGGGGGAAAAGCATACCCCAGGGCTGCCACGGTTATGGCTCATGCATTCAGATATTCAAAGAAGCTCAAAGAAACAGACTTCACAGTCCAGGATTTTCTCGAGTCTCAGAGACTCTTTCCTTTCTGGTTTGGTTTCATGCCCTGACACTGCCGTACACTGCACTGTCCCTTCTGGAGGATCTAAGTTTTGTTATAGGATCCACCACAGCATGCCTTCTAGACAGCCCACACTGGGCAAGGCACTTTCCAAGTGGACACGCATACCCAAAGCATAACTTTCTGTTAGAGCAACCATGCTGTGCTGTAATTCCTGTTTTCCATCTTTTGACTCTTTGGGTGACATTGCTTATAGTCCAACATCTTTTTTTTTTTTTTTTTTTTTTTTTTTTTTTTTTTTTTTTTTATTTTTTATTTTTTTTTGTTGCTCATAGTTAATCTATGTGTCTTGGAAAAG
>NC_034597.1:67722048-67775187 GCF_900095145.1 Mus pahari
CTTTCCAAGTGGACACGCATACCCAAAGCATAACTTTCTGTTAGAGCAACCATGCTGTGCTGTAATTCCTGTTTTCCATCTTTTGACTCTTTGGGAGACATCCCCGACATCCCCTTTCCTGTTCCTGCCCAGTGTTTACTAGCACGGTTTTTTTTTTTTTTTTTGATGTTGCTCATAGTTAATCTATGTGTCTTGGAAAAGGAAGGGGGTTTAGGCAGCAGCAGAAGGTTTTGGAGGGGTCAGGAGGCCACTTGTCCTCAGATTTACACACTTGCCTGTAATGAAATAGTGGGCTTCAAATCTGGGACACTCCATACTATGGTCCTACGAACCACAAGCATGGTGTTTGAGGGACTTTAAAACCAAGCTCCTCAGATTTCAGTGTGCTTGGGAACCTTCCAAAGGCCTCATGAAACTGCAGATCCTACTGCTGCGTGTCTCTCAGTGGGCTCTCTGTCCAGGCTGTTATTGCATACAGACCATGCTCAGAAAAAAAAAAAAAAAAAAAAAAGAGGGCTTTGAAATCCTTTCTGGGAAATTGAGTTTTAGTCTGTCTATCTGTCTATCGGTAGGATGATATTATTATTATTATTATTATTATTATTATTATTATTATTATTATCATTATCATCATCATCATCATCATCATCATCATCATCATCATCATCTGCCTCCCCCACGTTAGGTACTACTGAGGCCCTGGCCTTAACACCAGACTCAATGTGGCAAACTTTAACAACAAGGGCTACTTTACAGCAGAAATATTCTGAGAAAGATTGACAGCTTACAGGCCGTGTTTATGGTGAGCCCTTCACAGTTATTGATTGTTCCCAGGTTAGCATGGTGCAGAGCCCTTCTGCAAGGGCATTCAGTTGGAATGGTCCGGGGATAGAAAGGGCAACATCCAGCTCAAGTTCCTCATGTGAAACCTTGCATCTGCTTACACATGTTCAATCAGCTTGGAAATTGATGTTTGAAGTTTCTTCTAACCAGATGGCCTTTGTTTTACAGGTCCTTGGCAGCCAGCATGATAAAGTATTGACAATACGTGGAGGAGAGAGAGAGAGAGAGGGAGAGACTGACTCACGGCGTTCAGGTAAAGCCATGGTCTGTGGGGCACAAATGATGAGCAGGACTGACGTCAGGATGTCACTGTATGGGAACTGACTCCATCCCACGGCCCGATGTCTTTCTCTTAGTGTATGTTGCACAGTGGTGTTTGTTTCAGGGGTCAGTGATATAACTGACCCCCAGGGCACACCTGCAGGAAGAGGCTCTGCAAACCAAATGTGCTGAAACGCAACAGCCACGGGAGACCATGGACCATTTTCTACAGAGTAAATGTAGAATTTTTGCTATTCTTCCTCCTTTTTACTTTATCAGAAATCTATCTTTTCAACAGTAATGTAAATATGTAAATAGTAAGACTTCAAATTAAGGTCTTTTCTTTGCTACATTATCTGAAGTTGTACTTCTTAATTTCCTTTGATTTTTTTTTTCTAAAGGCATGCCTCACAACTTTGATTCGCCCAAACAGGTCACTAAGATTAGTTTTCCATTAACTTTGGCTGCCTTCTTTTCTTTCTAATCATCTTTTCAGAGGATTAGACGTCCCCACTGGAGCCAGACCATCTCTTTCTCATATGACCTTTGTAACTCTGACATAGATGTAGAGAACAGCACCATGGCACCGGTTAGAAACGACCCCCCCCCCATCCAGAGCCCTGTTGACCATGGCAGTTTTCATGGCTGGGTTTGTTCTTTGGTAATTTAATCTGTATCATTGTCTCAGATCTTGACGCTGTGTCCACAATCAAGGTGTGCTCAGGGTTTCTTTTTGGTGTTGTGAGGAAGAATAAGTTCCAGCTGGAGATTCTAGTATGCCAGGCATTTCTTGGCTTATAGATGGCACCTTCTGCCCACTTCTTTTCCCATCATATTCCTTTTATGTCTGCCTATCTCGGGGTGATCCTAATGACCCACTCTTAAGCTCATCTTCAGGGGCTTTCCTACTTGTTCTAACTCCCAAATAAAGACACGGAGACCTTACCTTTATTATAAGCCTCGGCACTATAGGTGGGTTGGTATTCTAACCCCCATCTAGTTTAACCCTCTGTGGCTGCCTACTACCCAGACATGTGGCCCTTTATCTGACATCTTAGTCGTGTCCTGCCTGCTCCTGCCCCATTAGTGGCCTCCTGGCGATTCCCCTTGCAACCAGCTCATGACAACTCTTCATGGAGCACCCTCATGGCAAATCTCTTTTTCTTCTGGTCCCTCACCAGGGACCCCTTCTCACTGGGACTGGAAGTCCTGCCTCCTCTCTCCTCTGCCCAGCCATTGGCTGATCAGCTCTTTTTTAACCAATCAGAGGTGGCGGTGAACAATTTTTACACAACATTGAGAAAGGAGATGCCTGATAATTTCAATATCCAGACTGCGACTAGATCTCTGGTCATAGTAATCAGGTCTGAGTACACAGTGCACAAAACCATCCCCCAACAAGGGCCCCCACTTCTAAGGCAAATTACATTCATATGTGCAGGATATATGATTTTTTGGAGGGACACAATTCAACTTCAGTACTGTCCAAGGGGTACTTCTGTTGGTATCCCCAAACAAGTTTAACACCCTTCTTGCTTCTTAATATTTATGGAAGGAGCGAAAGACCACATCGATCACGACCAAATGGAATCAGGAAAAGCAACATGCACTTATACAAGAGGTCTGCGGGCGTCATACCCACCCTTAGCTAAGGTGAGCTCTGTTCAGTATAGTCCAAGTTAAACAACCCTGTAAACAGACAAGATGCCTCTTGAAAAAAGTTACATAGAAAATGAATTTTAAAGTGCGCGTATAGCTCCTGGCATGAGTGGTCCTTGCTTCTCCGCTGGCGTCCAGTCTGCATCCATTTGCATGCTGCCTCCACCAGCCCCTCGAGGTATCTTTGCAGCCAATCCAGCGCAGTTTAAATCATGGCTGGGCTAGTCTTCCTTCGCAGATGTTTCACTTTGCACTCATTAAGTCTAATGTGCTGTTTCCTAGCTCCTAATTCATAAATGTTATCCTGACATGAAGCGGCCCCCATAGCATCTTCTCCCATTTCTGTGCCTCTTCAGCTCAAATTATCAGAAGCCACCCTTTGAGCATTCAGGTACGGGCATTGGTCAGATATTAAGACACTTGATCCTCAGGTAGAACTTAATGGCTCTGTTTATTCTTAGAGCTGTTTGTTTGTGAAATCTTCACATCCTCTTAGCTCAGTGCTTTCTGTCCAAGTCTGCCGATGTAGAAAAATATTAGCTACAAGAGCTAAGAGGAGGTCTCAGGCAGAGAAGCGTAGAAGGCTGGGGACAGAGTTTTATCTCGAATGAGCGGACAGGTTGGGAGACCTGTGAGTTCTCTTATGCTCAGGATGAGCTATTTTAAGATGGTAGGCTATATCTAGATACGAAAGGTCAGATTCAGGCTCAGGGTTCCTGAATGCCTACCCTGCGGGCCCATTGGAACCCCTTCTGTGCAGGCATTGTGAGCCCACTGGAGTTTCCATGGTCCTAGGGATGAAGATGAGGATGAGTCTGTCCCATAGCAAGTCTTGGTTCCAACAGAATTGGATTTCTAAGCTGGGGGCAGGTAGTGCAGTGTGAAATGGAACCACAAATTCGTGTTATTCTCTTCCCTGTCAATGTGCGTCTTCAGTAAGTTGGTGAATCACACAGCAGTTATTTACGGTGCACGCAACGTGCCCCATCAAATGACACGGAGGAATGCACAGCTTCGTCTGGCCTCCACAGCTGCTTTCTTCAAGACTTTACTGCCGTTGATTTAAGGGCTTCCGGAGTGTTCCGTGTGCACTTCCCTTGTTTGGTTGGTGGAAATGTCTAGAAGGCTTCCTTAAAGTGAAAACAGTCAAATTTGTTTTAGTCCAGTGGTGATGCCATCAGGGCGCTGGTGGGATTGCCCTATGTGGCTGCACTCAGAGCCCGGTGAGCAGTTACATGCTGGATGGTAAACTCCGACGAGCTGGGTGGTGGAGGACCCCACTGTGCAGTACTGTAGCAGCAAGGTTCTAGTAGGTTCTCCTCTCTTATGGAAAAAGCCCAGCAACAAAACTCCAGACCCCTCTAGCACTTAAACCCCAGCCGACTTTGTCGCCCAGTCTTTTCTCTGCTACTGTTCTGCATTCTTCAGTGTCACTCATCTAAGATTTGAGACCTTAGACATAGAACTTTCAAGGGATACTAATATTTGTTGCTAGTTGCGATTTTAAAAACTGAGTATTTTTTTTAATATTTTATATTCTCTTAATAATTAATTTGGTGGAGTTTAATACACAAACCTCATAAAGGCTATTTATTGTATTACAGGAAGTATCTTAATTTAAACAGGTGTTTTGTTTTGGGGGTAGGGACTCTCATGTAGCCATAGTTGGTCTTGTACTTGCTGCGTAGGACAGGCTGGTCTTGAACTCAGAGAGACTTAGTGATTTGGCTTCCTGACTTGTGCGGTGTGTGTGTCAGCATGTCAGGCACAAATCATATTTTGCATCAAGTTTTTTTATCTAAGCTTCTTATTTTCTTATGAAAAATTTTGCTCATAAATAAGTTAAAAATGGGAACCTAAGCATGTGCTTTTTTCTGTGGGTTTGTCTCTCTCCCATGGCACCCTCTTTGTTTCATTTAAAATCTATGAGCTAAGTGATCCTGAGCTGGAAAATTAGAAGTGGAGGAGAAGAGCCACGGAGGGCTTCTCGCAGGGAGCTCAGACAGCTCAGACGTTTGCCAGTCTCCCCCATCTCTTGCTCTTCCGTGCATGTAGCTAGCACAAGGGTCTGTCCGGCTCCTGGAATTCATGTTTCACAGACTCCCTTGCCACTCCCCTTTCCACATCTCCTCCGCTTCTTCTTGACTTGTCCGAGGCTTTTCTCACTTCCCCTTTCCCCTGCTTTATTCATTCACTCACGCATCACCTTTCTGTCATGTACCAAAAAATTGCTCCAGGAGAAAATGTTAAGCACGCTACCGTCCAGACGATGACGGGCAGTCACACAAAAGCCGCCGATGTTGTGCAGCCATATATGACACATGTTTTCCAGACAGGACGCAGGGCAGTGAAACTGGCTCGAAGGAGTTTGGGAATGTTTTTATAGAGCAGATCATAAAGGAGTGGAGATTGGAAGGATGGGAAGACGTTGCCATCGTGGAATAGAAAACATTCCAGAGGAGAGGAGATGGATCTGCAGGGAGGGAATGTGTGTGTGTGTGTGTGTGGGGGGGGGTGCTGCGTGTTGTTTGGATATCCCTGGAGCTTACAGAGGGGAGGGCGATGGATGAGGCTCTATAGGATGCTGGAAATCAGATCCTTCAACCCAGAGCTGAGCCTGCCTGTCTATCTCATGGTGCACATGCGGTTGCTTTCTATGCATCCTGCCCATTTCAGGAGACTGACGGTTTATAAGGGCATATGTCTTCTTTCTTTATAATCCTCAACCCACTGTTTCCAAAGGAAACCCGGGCCGCCACCTCTCACTGTTAGTCCCTCTATTAAGTCCTGTGCTCAGGGAGAATTGCTGTTTCTCATAGAGCGCTTCGTACATTAGTCCCTCAGCTTCCATTTTCAAAATCTCCCTGTCCTTCGAGACTTCTCATCATTTCTATTTTGTTTTATGGAAACTTTACTCCTAAGTGATTATTTTGTTTTGCCCCTTCTGAATTAAAGGATAACTTTCGACGACATCTCCATCAAAATTTTCATATGCTCCTTTGAGTCACATGCTATTTTTTTTTTTCAAATGCACAGTACAATACTCCCATGCCGAAGGGTGGGGGGCTTGATATCCTTTCGTGGAGCCCGTCTATGTTGAAACAGCAGCTTCTCATGTCTAACAGACAGTGCACTGACGCCTGCCCAGAGAACGGAGGGAAATGGAGTTCCTGTAATTTGTGAGGCTGTTACCATGATTGATTCGTTGTCATGGGGAAGATGCAGCGGTTAATGTACTATCCATATGCAGCTCTTGCAGGAAGAAGAACTGTCAGTGGAGGCAGAAGGGCTGCATTGAACAAAAGGCAGGCATAAGGGCAGAAAAGATTGTGGGTTTAAGTGGAAATCAGATGGACTTCCCTAAGGTTTAGACACGGGAAGAGGATGTTCAGCTATTAAGCCGCACGTAATTGTCTCTGACACGGAGTAACAAATGACTCGACAGGTAAAAGCACCTATATGATATTAAAAGTATAATATGAAATGATCTCTGGAAAACTTGATTCACTTTCAGCCCTCTCAGTTGCTGACCTGGAGACAATCACAAACTCAAAAAATGTATTTATGATGCTGTGTTGCCCCTGAGCTCAAAAGACCATAATCCTATTATGTGAGATTTTTGAAAAAGGGTAAACATGAATAACTGCAGAGAGATATTGATTAGAGAAGTAATATGAACAGGACTAATGGAATTAAAGTAATTGAGGCAATATTGGGCCTAATGGACCCTGCTCCCTCAGTGCCTTTCTTCTGCTCTCGCATTGAGTTGGCTCCAAAGTCGATGGGACTGTGCACATGGGAAGAAGACGTGAAGGGAGAATGAACGTTGCTGTCTATAAAAAAGATCAATGTGTTGTTCTTAAGGAAGAGCATTGGTCACTCTGTGAAATCAACTAACTGGGGTTTTTTATTTATTTCTTATTTTTTGGCAGTAGTTTGCAATATAACGAAACAAAGGAAGAGACAAGACTGTGCCTTAAACATAGTAGGTCTCAGCAGATATTTCTTGAGCTGGTGGAAGGCTATCAGGGATTCAGTTTAAAAGGAAGCTGGTGGAAGGCCCATGGTTAGTACCAGTTCCCTGGATTCCTTTGTCTTGACAGCCCGTGTCTGCAGTACTGTAAATGCAGATCACTCAGTTTCATTGATTCTTGCTTAGAAATGACCCCTCTCATACTTCTGTCGGTAGGCCAGGCCAGCTTTCAGTGACCTTGTGTCTCTGGGTCATTGAGTGGCTTTTGAAAGTCCTGACTGTCATAACTATGCTGCACTAAGAGATGTTTTTGAAATATCACTGTAATGACAGAACTCCCTATTTAGGAAACAGTGCTTTCTCCTTGTCTACAAGGCTCTGGACTTGTTGTACTTTAGAATAAATTTTCTACTGCTGTTTACTAAGAACTATGCCACTCCTTACACTTAAATTAACCTCCACCAGTCCCTACCTCTAAAAGGGTAACAGATTTGGTTTTTTATTGTATCGCTGAAGTTTGGATATGTCTGTTGTTCTACTTAGAGGTCTTCTGTGTTCATACATACATACATACATACGAACATTTACCTATGTACATATGTACATACAATTCAAGCCAGTTGTCCTTCAGGTAATAATGATTTGTTTGCTGTTTGTTTGTTTGCTTTTTGTATTTTTGTTGTTGTTGCTTTCAACATGGTTAGAAGGAGTTATTTTAATAGAACGAGTGGTACTGGGGCCCAGAGAGTCACAGGTGCACAATACCAAAGTTGTTATTCTTGCAATAATCTCAAGAACAATGGTGTTTTCAACCTCCTTAAGAGTATAACTTCAACACCTGAACATCATTTAAGTATGAAGTTTTCTATTTCCTCTCATAAGATGGTAGGAAACCAAAGTAATTTAAAAAAACATCTCAAGGTCTTGATGATCCACTTTGGTGAGAGATGGAGAAACTTAAGACACTCATCGCAGCTGTGTTTTATGCAGAAGGGTTTTCTTGCTCATGTGAAGAGGCCTGGTTGGTGCATACGGTCCACAAAGACTTGAGTCACAGTCTGCTATGCGCACTGCATCCTCTGCAGATAAATGTCTGGAACCCTCAGTTCTCAAAACAGAATGGAATCCTTCCCACCTTTGCGTTGGCTCTTAGCATCCCATTGTTTTGTCTGAATGTCTTCTTTTCGGCCAATTATCAATACAAAGAACTCTTTTCCCTTTGAGACTATGTTCTTATTTCTGACAATGCGCAGTACATTGTTAGGGCAATGAGATGTACTATTGTATAAGAACATGCAGTTTCCAAATTGAGCTTCACCCAAATGCCCCAGCTCTTCCTTCTAAACATTGGAAGAAATGTCTTCATGTTGAAAACAAAATTGAGTAATCTCAATGTTAAAAGACTGAACACTGATCCAGAGGTTTAAGGTTAAAACTAAATACAGATGAGACCCAGGAATCTATATACAATGAAAAAGCCAAACAAGAAGTTGAAATTAAGGAGAACCGTAGCTTGCATTTTATGAGTTCATTTAATTCTTTTCTGGTGTCTCCATAGTGTCCTCTGAGGGAAGTCAGTAAGAGCACTGTGTGTGAGAGTGAGGTGGGCCTGTTTCTTATGCCTTCATTTGGGCTCTTTTCTTCTGTTGGTTTGTTATATCCTATTCCAGCATGTTAAGTTTTGTTTTATCTTACTATATTATTATTGACCCTTATAATTCTGTTTGTTTTCTAGTGAGAGGCAGAAAAAAGGTGATCCACATGTGGGTGAGGAGGTGGGAGGAGCAGAGGGAAGGGAAAACAGAATCAAGGTATTATGTGGGGAAAAAAGAAATCTGTCTTCAGTAAAAGGAAAACCAATTAGAAAATTTACCCCTCCCCCAAAAGATGAATACGTGTACAAATGTTATTCCAGACCCTTCTAGAGTATCACGGAAATGACTTTTGAGGGATTTTTCTTAAGGGAACACACCTGGGAAAACAAAAGAGTCAGCAGACACAATATTTTGGAAGTTGGAATGTAGCTGGATGTGTGGTGACTTAAGCACTGAGAACATGGAGTTTCAATATGGCAGAGGAGGACAGAGGAAAGTATCCCAGATTCACAGTGAAACCATGAAACAGCTCAGATCTGAGAGTCAGGATCCCTGACTGTGAAGGTGGAGAGAGGTCGTGGTCAGGAGCACTGTTTGAAGGCTAACTCTGCATAAGCAGGCAGCTATCTCTCCGATGCTGTGAGAGAGGAAGGAGATCTCTATGCTGTCTGTAGAGAGGATACAACAGAAGATTCTGGACTGTATGAGTGAAAGACGATATCAAGGGAAGCTAAAGAGAGTGTTCAATACAGTCATAAGCCCAGGAAATAATGACTTCCCAAATTCCCAAACCACAGCACCTCCTTACGCCCCCTCCCAGCCTGTGTACCCTGAGGATGAAATCAATCCCCGGTAGCAGACAGTGGAGGATTTCCCTAGCAGTTGCCTTGAAAATAAACACCAAGAATCTAATGTTCAGGTTTCTTAAAGGAAAGACCACTGCATGCCAATCCACAGCTCTCACCAGTACTCCCGTGACTTCCTGTTCAAGTTCCAGTTCTCCACTCTTAAAAGTCAGCCTTAGATTATCACCCTTAAATACCAGGGATCATCAGACTTAAGGAAAACGTCTTTCCCGAGAGGCAAAAACTTAGGTATGTACTCAGAACAAACAAACTTGGAGAATGTAGGAAATAGTCATCTTAAGGAAAAAAAAAAAAAAAAAACTTCCAGGGAGATAAAACAAGTTTTCACAGCCACGGAACACACAGAATTTGTAAAGATTAGAAGATAATGCTAGGAAACTTGCCTAGAGAGTTAAATATAGAAGACAACACACACTAGTTGCTCATGGCAGCACACGAAAGCTCTTGCATGCACACCTGTGTGTGTGTGTCTATGAGTACAAACACACACACACACACACACACACACACACACACACACACACACAATTAACCAATAAGATGTGTTCATGTGGTTGAGTATCCAAAAATAGCAACATCAGAGGGAGAGACCGTGGGATGAAGCACTGAAAACTATTTAGAGGGAATTTAACATTTCCTATAACCAAAGTAAGAGTTTGGGGATCAAAAGAGAAGAAGCACACAATCTTAAAACTTTATAAATCTAGATGGTGTTCCTATAAGTTGCAGGATCAGCTAATATGCAAAATCTGTCTCAGAAAGAGTACCAGATGAACAAAATACCGGAGGTCGTGGCAGAAGGCACCAGCCAAGCAGCCGGGCTTGGGGTCAACTGATCTGAATTGTAGTGGGTAGAAAGGTGATGTTGGTGATGGTGACATAAAACCTGTAAAGCCCCTTGTGTGCCAACACCAAAAGAGGAGGTCCAAAGATCTGGGGAGGCTTTGGAGGAAACATAACAAGTTCACAGGAAGTTACTCTAATTAGATAAAACAATGACTAGCTCTGGGGAATACCCCACGTAATGCAGGAAAGGATATGTAATCATGACATACTGTCTGGCCAGACACAAGTGTCCTCTCTAGAGCCCTGACTTATTCGTGGGCATGTAATGCAATTATGGTGCTGTCCATAAGACTTACAGAAATCATTTATTTATATTTTTAAAATCTTAATTATATTTAAACCTTCATGTTGCATTTGTGCACAAATATGCACATTAGTGGGTGGCATGTACTTCTTATGCCATGCATGTAAAAGGAGTCAGGCTTTTCCATCTATCGTGTGGGTCCTAGGGATCAAACTTAGGTCATCAGATTTGACGACAGTCGCTCATCTCACCAGCCCTCTTTTCAGAATTTTGAGCTTGTTTCCATGAATATGCATTTTTCAAAGATCGTTTTGCCTCAAATGGCAAAACCCAATGTTTTGATCAAGATTTTAGTGATTCTCTCTTCAGATTTGCTGGTCACTATCATGTGTCGAAGTGGCATCCTAAGGCTGTGGCTTTAATGGAGATGATAGAGCCTTTAAGACATGAGGAATATTTGGTGGGCAATAATTGGGAATATAACAGTAAGGGATGTTGGGACCCTGGGCATTAATCTTGTCTTTCTGCCCTATGGCCAGAGGTAAAACATCTCTCCTCTCTGCCACCTGTTCTCACCATGATACAAGGGCTCAAGGCCATGGGGACAACTCTCCATTGACTGAAACCTGTGGGCTGATCCATCAAAGTAAATTCTCCTTTTTTAATTGGATAATGACAGGTGTTTTGTTACAGTATCAGAAGCCTGACCCACACTGTCAGTGTTAGTGAGACACTGCACAAGCAGTAATTCAGAAACAAAAATCAAATTATCTAACCACTGTTCCATGCTCTTCAACAATTAAAATCGTAATAAGAATGTATAGGCTTGCCCTTTCCTTTGCTCAACAAATGTGTCCCAGGATTATGACTAATAAGATAACAGTAAACCTATAGATCGCAAACATCATCTTTTAAGCCAAAGCCAAACGAGAAGCTGAAATTAAAGAGAACTGTAGCTTCCATTTTATGAGTCCACTTAATGATTTCCTGTTGTCTTTGGTATCCTCTGTAGGAAGGGAGTGGGGACAGGCCATCACTCTGACAGTTTATTAGCTGTGAAAGGACAAAGGCTTGCATGTGGGGATCACTGTGGGAGAGGCCTGTGAGCACTGCCCACTTGGTACCCTCTGTATTCAGCATGGGAGATCCAAAGCAATGGTGCTTAAATTTGCCACTCAGGTAATTGCCGCTGTTGGTTCTCATTTCTCCTGGCTTCTTAGAGCCCTCACAGGGGTGTTGTGCTTTTAGCCTGTGGTCTCTGCCTCATCTTTCCCTTTGTTCTCCAAACCCTTGCTTTGCCTCACCCTGTTTCATTTCCCGAGAGGCCCAGAATAATGCATGGTAAGCCCTGAATAATTTGGAAGAATCTCTGACATGCCTTGATGGTGTTAAAACACTCAGAATCCTGGGAGACAGCCCCAGCTTACATTAGCAGAAGACTAAGTCAGGTGAACGTTAACATCTTAATTTTAAAAAAAAAAATTTACATTTTTACTAGTGATGATTGAGCTACATTGATATTCTTCCTCCCCGCATTGCTGATTACAATTGCAAATACTTGCTAAAAATTCTAGAGTGTTATCTTCCTGCTCCGTATGGGGCAGGGCCCATATTTTCTTTATTTAATGGCTATTAAATATTAAAAATACTCTACCAAAAATATCTCCTGACTATATGTAACAAATGCACATGTCCTGATGAGAAGTATATTCGAATATGTGTGCCTAATATCTGCTCACTTGGAGTTATATTCTAAGAGAATTTTCCAAGAACCTTTGAGGGGTTTCTCCTTTGAGACATCATTATAAGAAAAGGTAATAGTAGAGGATGCTTTCAGACGAGGCTGGGGGAGCTATTTTCCAGCTAGTTACTATCATTTGGCATCAGGTTCTGCTGGATGTGAGCCCAACGGGATCGGCATCAGGAAAGGTGCAAAACCACCGTAAGCTAATGATTCAGAGGTGGGATTGAGGTCAGCCATCAACCCTTGAACTTTCCCAGTGACAAATGAAGGGGTGTCATTTGTAATCTTACAGGAGATCCGTACCAGGCAGAGACTCAAAAGAGAACATGAGCCTATAGCTACAGGACAGGAGCTGGGGTTTCCCCACTGTGTAGTGTGTAGAATAGGTACAGGAGGCAGTGGAGTGGGGGTGGGGTCACTTGGAAAGAAGAGGGTGGAGTTGCATGTCTTGGGTGGAAATCTAATTTAAAGAGAAACATTTGGAACATTTGAGGGTAAATGCCATGATCAAAATGGCATTTGGGGTAACACTGTGGACTGTAAACAGCTTAGAGGAGACAACTGATGCAGTAGAAGAGGGGCTATAGGGAGGAGGTGACTGGGTGATGTAACAGTTGAAAAAGACTACAGATAAGCTAAGGCTGCCTTGCTTGCTGCCTTGCAGAAAAACCCATCTACCAGTCTAAAACCATCTAATTAACCATTTTAAAACCAGAAAGAAAATTAAGATGTCCAAAGGGTTATCCAACAAATATCCAAACGCCTTCTAGAATAGACTGCTTCTCTTTCTGTCTTGAATTGCCACCATAAACCACTTTGCAGAAGACAGAAAACTGACAAAATCAGTTTGTTTGTTTGTTTGTTTTTTTTTTTTTGTAATGCAATCCTAATTCTTCATCTTTTCCCAAGGCTCCCTGAAGATACCCCTGACAGCAACAAATAAACGGGTGTGATAAGGTCAGGGAAGGACGGATCTGGGAAGCACCTGAGTGCACAGGTGATCCAGATGCAGCTGTATAGCTAAGCATCCCCCACCCCCATCCCCATGCCCTGCAGAAGGAGAGAGGCAGAGCTGCCTAAGCAATATTGTGAGCTGCTTCTCGGAAAGTTCAAGGACAAAAGACAGGAGTGGTTGACGTAGCATTAAGCCATGAGCTTGCTTGCCCAAGCTATAAATGGATATTTACTTCCTTAGAGTGGGTAGTCTCATTTGTAATTAATTGCAGGCTCTAGATGAAGGGGCAAGGTCATTTGTTAAGTATAGCGTCCATAGAAAACTCACCGCATAAACACGGAAAAAAGAAAGCCCCAGATTGGCATGTGTTAGCATGTGTTTGACTACCAGAAAAATGTCCATGAGCCTGTCACACGGAAGCTGGAGATTTCAGATCCCCTCGAGATGGGGGTCACAGAAGGTTTTGAGATGTCCAATATGCATGCTGGGGACCAAACTCCACTATTTTGAAAAGCAGAAAGTATACTTAACCATCTCTCCAGACCATGCCATTATTTATTTTTAAAGATCTTTTCATGGATATTTTATTTCTCTGTGTGTGTGTATGTGCCTGTAAAGGCCGGCAGAAGGGCAGAAGGCATCTGATCCCCTGAGGCTGGAGTGACAGGTTTTTGTTAGCCTCCCCGTGTGGGTGCTGGAAAGTGTTCTCAGGTTCCTCCAGTAGAGTGCCGAGCCTTCTCAGTCAGTCACAGATCCCAGAACTGACCATTTATGTGAGTTCCAGGTAGGAGGCTTTCAATCCAACGCGAGAGAATTACTTAAACCAAGAAAGCATTAGTTTTTACATTGCAATTAAAATCACTCAGCCTTGACCCACCAATCAGCATGGATTATAATCCCTTGTGTTAAAAGAAAATATCCAGACAAGGACCTCCCCAGAGGAGGTTTAACCAGTAAGTGATTTTCAGTACTTGAGCTTAATTCCCAGAACCAATATAAAAAGAAAAAGCAAAACAAATGTAGAGGTATGTGCTTATAATCCCAGCTGTGTAGAGGGAGGGACTGAGACCCTGAAGGCTTGCTAGTGGGTCAGCAAGCCTCACCAGAAAGAGGTCCTGCTCCAAAAAAAAAAACATGGTAAATGGCTCTCAGGATCAGTTCTTTTAAAGCTTATGCATATACCACACAATAACAATAAAAACTCCAAGGTCCTTTGCATTTTATATCAGTAACCGTTCCTTGTTCAAAAAAAGAATCTATTAATAGTCTGTTCTTCCATCTGTCTATACATCCATACACGGCCTCGCATGTGTATATAAATTATGTGTGTGCGTCTATACTGATCCACACAAGATTAAACTGGAGAGAGCTGGTTAGTGAGTCCAATCCTCAGTCATAGACCATAGTCAGGAAACTCTGGCAGAAGTTGGTGTTGTGTTGGGTCTGAACCCTGTAGAGGAGGAAGGCAGCCTGTCCGGGTTTTCCATGGTTCAGTGGAGAGGCACAATTTCTTGGCCTCCTGGAAGCCCAGGTTTTGCATTTCCTGCTTTCATTTGCTTTGACAGGGCTCATTCACATACCCAGAGTTGGTTCCTCTCCGTAACCTCAAATGATTGCAGATGTTCCTAACATCAACAAAACACTCAGGGGCCAGAGAGATGGTTAGCAGTTAGCAGCCCTTGTCACTCTTCCAGAGGACCAGAGTTCTGTTGGCAGCACCCACTAAACATCTCTAACTTTAGTTCCAGGGGCTCTGACACTCTGTTGGCTCCTGTCTCCACTCCATGCACAGAAAATACAGGCTATATACCCATACACATAAATCAAGCAAACAAAACCCCACAGTAGCATGTTGCTTGTTGTCAGCCCCCAACACTCATAGAACCTCACTAAGTCAATGCACAACCTTTGCAGCCACATAGCTCTTAACTTCATTATACAGACAGAGCAGAGAGCAGAGCTGGTTGCATTTTGCCTGGTTCCTCAGTGTTCCCACCTTTACAGCAGAGATCTGATTCTTTCATTGACACAGGAGTGGCAGTTTTATTGATGTTCTAATTTTTCTGTCAGATCTTAACTAACAGAATACTGTTTTTGAAAGCCCGGACAATGATAGCCTCTTTTTCTCTGTCCCATGCAATGCCACTGGCTTCATCTGCCTCATCTTATGAATTGATAAGAACATGGATTATGTGAAAACTGGGTTTTTGTTTGGTGACAAGGTCTTTTGTGGCCCAGGCTGCCTTTGAATTCAGCATGTAGCCAAGAGTGACCTTGAGCTTTTCATGCTGCTGGGACAGAGTGGCCAGAGTATGCGGGACTGAACCCGGGGATTTGTGTGTGCTGGGTGGGCACTTTACCAGCTGGGGTGTTATCCATCCCCAGCCTGGGAAATAGGACTTTTCCCAGGTCCTAGGCTATGGACTTCTGGAGCTCTGCACTGAGACCACTCAGCTGACTTTGTGACAGTCACATGGGATATGGGGAGTTAATATTTTTCTGGGAAGAATTTTAATGTTAGAATTTACTGTCTTTTGCACATATAAATTTGAAACCTTAATGTTATGCTCTTCTGGTTATTTGCATTTAATATGCATGCAAATTCACAATGTATACTATATGCTGAGAACATAATTTATAAATCGGTACTTTCCCTGGTTGTTAGCAATTTTGGCCGCTTTAAAAATTAATGCTTTGAAGAAATATATGTTTGCAAGTTTATTTGTGGTATCTTTAGTTTCCTGTGGAGGGGAATGTGTTGTATGTTCTCTACAAGCAAGGCAGACCTCTGCTGCAATGTTTCCGGTGTTTAAAAAAGTTATGCACAAAGGGAAATGTTGGAAATGCTTGTATTTGTCTTTCCTGTAAATGGGTTTGGATTAAGTGTTAACCAAGGTTTGTTTCCACCACCAATGCTGAATAATATGTGTTCCTGAAGCATGATTGCAGTGTACAGCATCCTCCTTCAACTGGGGTCGCTTCAGTGCTGAACACATTTTGAGTAAGAGAGGATGTATTCTACTTCTAAGAGGGAGAAGATCTGTTCCCAAAATCATAGAGAGCAAGAGCCTCCCAGAGAGGGCTCTGGGACCTCTCAGGCTGCCTCTTAGCCATGTTGTCTTGGCAACGAAAACACAGCCATCCATCCTTTCCCCAGGCAGGGAGCTCCAGTCATCCTTGGTTCTGCAGTGACCTTTTCTCCGCCCCCTTCCAATCTGTTTTGAGGATCTGCCATGCATTTCCACGGCGACTTCAGATTTTTCTCTCCCCTGGACATCTTCAACCAACCAACCAATTCTTTTCTTCCCTTCTCTGGTCATCAGAACCTTATCACTGGATGCTGGCAACCCAACTTCTTGCCTCTTCCATCAGTTCACAGTAAGGTCTCCCAAGACCTTCCCGTCAAGGAAAGAAGTCGAGTCATTTCAGACCCTGGGGTCACTTTGTCTGCAAGGTACAGATGCTCACCCTCACTGGCAGCAGTCGGTTCTGGCGTCCTAGGAAGGAAGTTGTAAGCATCTTCTCTCTGACACAATATCTTCAAGACTTAGTTGCCTTCAACTTCCTTATCTGCCAGAAGACTCCCCACTGTGTATCTCTAAGTTACCTCCTCCTCTCAAAATCACCGACCTTTAAGTGGTAAGGAACAAAGGCTCTCAGCTGGCACATTCTGTCGGTGGCAGTATCACTACCACTATATGATCCAGAACTTTGTCTCTTTGTGAACCAACTACTAGTGGGTGCATGGGATGAGCTAAATTCAGTTGCCCTGTAGGCAGTGACTCATTATAGAGGAGAACTTCTGTAGTAGTGCAGGTTGGTAAAGGGTAAGAGTCCTGAATTCATGCCTTTCTTCATCCTGCGAATGAGTAGAGAGCAGAGATAATGAACCATGGGGGAAAGATGTCTTCATTTGTCTCATTCATTTGTGGTCCCAGGAGGCTTATCAATGACTAGGTATTCTACAGGCCTTGATCCAGAGGATGCCTGACCGTCAAGACCCGTCAAAGTTAAGTATCCCGCTGATAAAGGAAAACATCAAAAGGGAGAGCCCCGTACTTGTTTAGAAACCGGGAAAGACATGGAATCCTGCTTTAGAATCATAGGGCAGTTCGCGATGAATTTAAAGTTAAGTACTGAGTGAAAATAACCTGACTATGAGATAACAACATTTGGACAAACTGTTCTGCAATGGTTTCTCTTTCTACTCTTTCCCTTGGCATGTTCCCTTTCTCCTGCCTCTCTTCTTCTCTCGGTTTCCCTTTCTCCCTTCACCTCACCCCTTCTTGTTTACAAAATCAAAATCAGCCAAAATAGTAGCTAATAAATGTAATGCTATTGTGACTGGCCCAGAGGTGCAGTTCTTTCCTGCCTGGTAGGATGGTGGGTAACTCCAACCTCGGAGCTCCCGTGTGCTGAGAGCATAGTGCCCTTCTAATTGTCTTAGACAGTTTAGGGGCGTGAAAGTCAGACCCTGAGTCCAAGAACCTTGAGCCTGCTTTACTTGTGGACATATTCTGATCACTCCCATGGCTTAGTATTAACAAAGACGTTTGATCGACAGGGACGTGTTGGGGTGTCTGACAGAACGCCAGGAGTGAGGCAATTTCCTGGAGGCTGAACTGAGTCACAGGGTCTGGGTGACAAGGAATCAGTGGGTCCTGATGCCTCGTTTGCCCTAATTAGCACCCATTTACCCCACAACCAACAATAAACACCCCTCCATCACACAGGAAATAGGGGTGGGCAGGCTTTGTGGCTCTAGGAAATATCCAACCAGTTCTTAAAGGCTTAAGGGCTAGGAAACGTTGTTGTTGTTTGTTCATTTGTTTTGAGTCAGGGTTTCTTTGTGTAGCCCTAGCTATCACTCTGTAGACCAGGCTAGCCTAGAATTCAGAGATCTGCTTGCCTCTGCCTCCTGAGTGCTGGGATTAAAGGTGTGTGCCACTTCCCCTAGCTCTAGAGCTAGGAGATTATAAAAATATATTTTTTAAAGAGTTGTTCATAAACAGAGTATGCTGCAGAGAAATTTGTGGCCTGGAACACTAAAAATATTATTATCTGACCCTTAACAAACAATGAAGGCTGATTCCCATAAAGAACTTATCAGCAATACCCATGAACTGAAAAGCAAGGGCCAAGGGTGGAACTGGGTTTCATGGTGGCTGGTTCCTGAGGTTGGTGTCCTGGAGGGCATTATTTGCCGGAGAATGTTGTGGCTGTACTGATGCAGCTTGTCTGTGGCACATTGGTCTAGGTCTGTGAAATAGAGGGCATTGGTGGGCGAGCCGGGGAGGAGGGCCAGGACTTGCTGCCAATCTGGGGATGGTGGTCCAAGAATCCTACTGGAGTCACAGCACACGGGAGCACCATAACACAGACAGGGTGGTGGTTTTCAGTTCACACTGTGCTCTGTAGTTTACAAAGTGTTCCTCATTGTGTAATTGTGAGAACCCTTTGAGGCAGGAAAAATGCTTGTTACTGTTGACCTCAATTTATAGGGAAAAAAGAATTGATCTTCAGTCCGACAGGTGTCTTCTTCAAGGTCATATAGTTATTATATAGCGGAGCCGGGACTCAAATCCAGATACCCTGGCTCTAAGACCTCAGAGGCAATAAGTTTTCCCTGCCCAAAGCGTCAACACACGCACTCAGCACGGAAGCATTCCGGCTCAGTATCGATTCAATATGCTGGGAAGTTCATTGTGTTAACGTAGGAAATAGCAGGGATGGGTAGGGGAGCTTAAGAGCTGGCATGCACTGGTTTACCTCAGCTTAGAGTGCTTCTCTGCAGGATGGTGAATATGCAGGGAGCCTTCGTCAGACAGAAGATGGAGTCTGGACTGTGCTAGGCTGTTCTGACAGGTCTAGGATTATGGGGGTCAGGGAGTCAACTTGAGGATTCTCTCTCTTGCATAAAGAACCTGTGAAAGGAGAAACTGCGAGGAACTGTAGAGGCTCATGCTATAATCTTCTACTGAACGGAAGCTGTTTTCACTATCTTACCATACATGATGGACCAAAGCGCTGCTCAGTAAATAAATGGACTGGCCTCTTTTCTCCACTTGTGATCACTTGTCAAAGACCGCAGCCCTATGCGACACGACAGGAGATAGGACTCTATGCCCTGACTTGCCACTTGCAAACTTGGGTCTGTTTTGGTTTTCAGGATTCAGTGTGATGTGGAGCCAGCTGAGGCCCATAGAGACAGTAGTGTTCTGGGTCTGAACCTGAGCAGCAGATCCTGTCCTAAAACCCACATCACCCGTAAGTGCTGCAGCACAGGGAGAGTCATCACGGGAAAGGCTAGGAGCCTTTGCAGGGACTCTGACTCCATCCATATGCAGCTAAGGAGAAGAGTGGTCCTGCTGAGAATGATGGCCAGGGGCTCTGGGACAGCACTGCCTCTACACTGTTCATAAAATATATTAAAAAAGTAAAGTCTTAAAAGTTTGTGAAGAATCCAGTTGGGACAGGAAAACGGGAGTAGCAGCACACAGCACACTTATCCTTGCAGCCAGAAGTGATATCAATTTTTAAGCCGGGTACATCTTGTTTCTCTTGTACATTCTTAGGACCGCCAGGCCATTGGTGGGCTGGTGGCTTACAAAATGTCCTGGGGCTTTGCCTGTCTGGCTCCTTACACCTTTCAAGTATTAGCTCAAGTGTCACTTCCTGGGGAGCCTTAGACCCACCCAGTCTGGGAATTCTGTCTCCTGAGTTCTTGCCTTAGTGTTTTCTACCTCCTGGCCCTATTTTATTTTCTACATGACCACTGTCTGGAATTCATTTCTCAATGGTTGCTTCAGTGTCTGTTTCCTTCGTCTGGACCGTGAGCTCCCGTGGGACTGAAAACCAACTGCAACTCTCTGATGGACTGTGGCTTTGTGGAGCACGTCAACAGTGTCTGGCCTTTGAGTGGTACTCAGAAAAGACCCACTGCGTGAGTGGATGAATGTGTGAATGAATGAATGAATGAGCAAATTCATGTTTTCTTGTTACTTCATCCCTTAGTGTAGTACTCGGCATTGGGGTCTTTCTTGACTGGTAGAATCAAAGGAGACTATTAGTTATCCTCCCTGCTGTGACAAAATAACCTCAGGAGAAACAGCTTAAGGCTGGAAGGATTTATTTTGGCTCACAGTTTGAGGAACACATTCATTTCATCATAGCAGGGAATGTGAGGTACCTGGTACACATCTTGAGGGATCAGGAAAAAATGAAGTTTGTAGAACTAAGGTTGAACTATAAGGCTCAGGCTCATCCCAGCAGTGACCTATCTCCTAAAGTTTCCATAACTTCCCCAAGCCATGCCACCCGCTGAGGACCAAGTCATGTACAGGGCCGTTCCATGGTCAACCATAACAGAGGGTGCACTTGCTTTCCGGTGTTGTTACAACAGTCAGGATAGCCTCACAGGCTTGAACAGCACACTCTTATTTTCTGTATATTCTCTAAAGGTAAAGTCAAACACATGTTGAAATATGTGTCCGCGGTGCCACATTTCTTTTCAGAGACTCTGAGGGAAAGAATCTGTTCTCCAACTGGTAGAGGCCACTCAAGTTCTGTAGTTTGTGGTACTCATACTTCTTCAAGGTCAGCAGTCGTTGGTCAGGTCTTTCACATGAGTCTCTGGTCACCCAAACAGGTCTCTGTTTTCAGGGACTAAGGGGATAGATTGAGTTTTGGTGGGTAAACTTGGGTAACCTCCAAGGTCTTTAGCCTTAACCACATCTACTAAGTCCTAAGTCTTTTTTTTTTTTTTTTTTTCCATGTCAGGGATCATGTAGACTCTGGGGGTAAGATTCTGGTCACTTTGTGTGGATGTGTGTAGCATTATTCTTCCACATGGAAGAATTAAAACAATAATAATAACAACAACAACCAAAAACCCACCACTACAACAACAAAAACCATTGTAAGTGTGCTCAAACTATGGCCTCTTAAAGGATATTTATTTGTTGTAGGAGAGAGTCTTTCTAAGCTAATATCCACTCAGTGAGAATTAATTATGAATCTTGTGACATTCCTCTTGAAGATTTTGTTCCCATTGGCAAAATGGGCCTAGGTTTTGATAATACATGGCTGGACATGGAGCCCAGATTGCTCAACAAAATGGCGCCAGTGGCCACTGTGTCCAAAGAAGGACTCAGTGGCAGCTGTCATGATAAAATGGCCTTGAGAGATGCTGTGTGTTTGTTTAACCCTGTCTGGGGAATTTTGTGTAAGGCAGTATTTAGATTCGCCTTGTAATTAGAGGTACTGTTTTGTTCGCATTTCGTAGATGATGGAACTATGGCACAGGTGAGGGCCTAGGGAGCTACTGGGCCAAGATTAAAACCTGCTCTCTATCCATGGTGCCACTCTGCTCCTCATAGGCAAATCAGTCAGTAGCCAGGGGAACCTCGGAGGGGTCGGCATCATGGTTGAAGAACAGAGCCTCAATTTCTATGCACATGTATACGTTGTTAGGGCTTCATGGTTTCTACTTCAGGGATCCTCAGAACTCTGAACAGACCCCACTATGATCAGGGATAACCACTTGTCCCCAGAGCCTGGAGATTTAGAGGATGCCTTTACGTGGGAGGTCCAGGGAGGGGAATAGCCGCTGAACCACCCAGCCCAGGGCCATTCCCTCACAAAGGCTGACTTGGGTGATCCTCTGTGGTGCACACCCTGCTAAGGTTTTATTAGACTTCTGTCCTGTGACACAGAGAGAAGTCCTGACCTAGTTTGCTAGGCCTTGGCCTGGCTCAGACACTTCAATGTATCGAGAGCAACCCTACCTCCCTCCCTCAATACTCCTCCATGAATAGGGAATCTAAGCAGTGGTTGTCTGTGTCTCTCACATGAGAAAGGATCAAGTGAGTGCCGAGAACTGCCCTGTTAGTTATAAGTAGTCAGAATAAACGGGGCGAAGAGGGAAGCAAACATCATGACCTCAGAGCCCTGACACCATCTGGCTGGATTTGATCACCCCGAGCTAGGGCCGGACAGCATGATTGAGGTAGGAAGTCATCTCCACACAGCTCCCCAGAGAGACTGACTGATTGCAGGAATTTTACAGGTCAGTTCATGAAAGCATGTAATCTGTCAGGATGTAGGAAGGGCAGCTTGGTTTGGGTGTATAGACCAGGACCTCAATAATCCAACTGTGGTTATTTTGGGGGCATAGGGTATCCAGGCAATACCATTTTTACTTTTCCTTTTTTGACTTTTCCCTCATTTTAAAAGCTGTTTGACAGTTTCCTACATTCATATAACTTGGCTCATGCCAACTGACGTTTCCCTCCTCCCATTGGTGTTCTCCTCCGTGAGTCCCTCTCATAGTTTGATGTCTTTTTCCATCTGTGGCCCACTGAGTCTAATTAGGTATTTGCATGAGTGTGAGTGGAAGTTATTCAGTACAGCAAGGGCAATCTGTTATACCACTGAAGAAAATGGCACCCTTTCCCCAACAGGCATTGCCAGCAGTCCCTCCAGGTAAGGTGGGGCCTCATAGGTCCCCTCCCTCATCCATGATGGAATACCAACAGGCACAGTTTTGTGCAAGTCTTGTGCAAATAACCACAGCTCCAGTTAATTCATGAGTATGGTGGCTATGTCCTACACAGAAACCATTGGTTTGTTAACACATCCCCTCGCCCTCTCCATCTCTCTTTCTTCCCACCTCTTGGCTGAGATACTCTCAGAACCTTTGAGGACATGTCATCCTTGTTGAGCCCAGCATTCCACCATCTTATTCTTGGCACTTTGGTCAGTTATAGGTCCCTGTATTAGCTACCTAATACTATAGTATTCTGTTTCTTTCATGGAGGCAATGCTAATCTATTGGTATAGATATGATATTTCGATAGCAAATGATGTTTAGCAAAACATAGAAGTAGATTTATTTATTCCTGGAGCCTGTGACTTCCCCAGTCAAGGGCTGCTGACCAGATTTACTGAACCAAGCATGAGTTATCTCCTGTGGAATGGATCTCAAATCCAATAGGATGAAGGCTGGTTGTCCCCATAACCGCTGTGCCACTGTGACCCTAGAAGCCACATCTTGACTGGTAGATCATTTATTGTCACTAATAGGGCTCAGAGTTGAGTCAGACTATTTATGACTTATTTGTCTTTCCCAGTAATATGCATAGTGCCTTCTGGAATGATGAAGTCTAGCCAACATGGAGGATTGATTTCTCCACGATATATAACCAAACTGTTTAGTATTTTCAGCAATAGGGTCTTATCATCAAGTTCTACTGTCAAGACATTTATTGAATGATGATGCTGTACTCAAATGTGTTTGTAGCTAGTTACTTAGGCATAAATGGCAGATAGACTGAAACCTCACAATGAACTTAACACTCCCAGATAATTATGTAAGTACTATGTTATAGGTGTGTCTGTTGGTGTCAGTTTGGGATATTCCCTTGCCTTTGGTGGTTTGAATGAAAATTGTCCCTATAGGCCCATCGTGGACAAGTTGCACTATTTAGGAGGTATGCCCTTATTTGAGTAGGTATAGCCTGGTGGGTTTCAGAAGCTAAAGACAGACCCAGTGACTTACTTTCTCTTTCTGCTGCCTGCCAATCCAGATGTAGAATTCTAAGCTACTCCTCCAGCACCATGCTTGCCTGTGTGCTGTCATGCTTCCCACCATGATGCTAACAGACTACATTTCTGAACTGTAAGTCAGCACCAATTAAATGGTTTCCTTTATAAAAGTAGCCATAGTCATGGTGTCTCTTCATAGCAATGAAACCCTAACTGTAAGTAAACAAGCCTGTAGGTCAACAAGTCCACAGCGTCACATGTAATGATATGAGTCACAGAACTCCTGGACCAAACACAAAGGATGCTACTGTTCTGGGACAATAGGCAGTATGAGCGTCTGTACTTTTGTTGGTCCCTTTGTCTCCTAGCTCTACTGTGGTAGGGCACAGTGGTCCAGACCTGGTAGATCTGTGTCACAGCTGAAGATAACAAAACAGCCTTTAGAAAATCACCAGTCATATAAAAAGGGACTGGCAAACACCAGCATTTACGCCTGAGAGGTATCCAGCCAGAAACAGCCATTTTCTTGCCTGGAGGGAGATAGGACCACTATCCTTATGGGTTTTTTGACTTATAAACATTCTTGAAATGGTCCATTGGGACGAATAATGCTGCAAAATGAGTATGACTTCCCAATAGAAACTAAAATGCAATTAGCTATATTTCTAATAATTATCATCAAATTATTTTTATTAGATATTTCCTTTATTTACATTTCAAATGTTATCCCCTTTCCTAGTTTTCCCTCTGAAAATCCCCTATCCCTTCCTCCCTCCCCAAACTATTTTTTTTTAAAATATAGTGTTATACCAGTGAGTTGATAAAATCTGAACACTGAGTATGGTAATTTGAGTATGCCTAGCCCAGGGAGTGGCACTATTTGGAAGGGTGGCCTTGTTGGGATAGGTGTGGCCATGTTGGAGTAGGTGTGCCACTGTGGTCTTGGTCTTTAAAATCCTCATCCTAGCTGCCTGGAAGCCAGTCTTCTCTTAGCTGCTTTCAGATGAAGATGTAGAACTCTCAGCTAACCCTGCACCATGCCTGCCTGGATGCTGCCATGCTCCCACCTTGATGATAACAGACTGAACCTCTGAACCTGTAAACCAACCCCAATTAAATATTATCGTTTATAAGAGTTGCCTTGGTCATGGTATCTGTTCACAGCAGTAAAACCCTAACTAGGACACTGAGAAAGAAAAAAATCCTTCTCTTCATTTAGAATTCAGCTTATTAATTTGGGATTAGGATCCAATCAAACTTGTTTTTAACAAAAAACAGTTTCTATAGCACTCAGAACTTCCAAAGAATTGGCAATTAAATGTCGTTTTAATGAAAAGTTATTTTCATGGAATGTGTGAAGGGCACGTTATTGTCTCTCATCAAATGAAAGCAAATGTAAGCATGAGTTCTGTGCTTTGACAATGGAGGATACTGATTGGTGTTAAATGAAGATTTTTGTTTATGAAAACATAACCTTTCCTTTGATTCCCATGGTAATGTTCCAAGCAAGTCCTTAATAGGAAAATTATTATTTGGTGTGCAGATTCCTTTACATTTGATTCTTCAATTAAGTCTTAAAATGAACTGCCTTTTAAAATAGTCACCATTAAAAAGAAAAGGCCATGGCTGACTACTCGGTGAGGAGACTGTAATAAACTGGTCCCAAATGAATTGGATAATCCATAAGACAGTTAAGCTCAGAATTTATTTTTTAGGTTGAAACTCATAAGAAACTCATACAAAAGTTCAAGGACCCATATTCCATCAGGATCCAGTTTGGTTCTGTGAACAGGGCTTTACGTGCAGCTGGGTTTATATTGAACAGCAGCTCTCCCAATTCATAGTGCAGCAAGCAATTCAGCTGAAATATCTGAGTATCAGCTTTCTCATCTATAAATTGTAGATAATGATTACTACATCATGGAGTAGTTGTGCATCCGGCATGAAATAAGTTATTTGAGGCTGATGTATTCCTTTAATAATGTAAAAAGAATATTGAATTCAGTTCAGGACCATTATAAGATTTTTTTGATTACTTTCAGCTTGGGTGAAGCTTTAAATTCTTAGTTAAATTCCTTTTCTAAAGCACTCATTTATTGTCTATTATTTTTCTAGTTATCTAGGTGCATTGGGGAATTAAAATCATCATTTAAAAATCATCCCATGGATATCAAAAGCTCATAAATTGTTAGATGCTAATGGGAAAGTCAAGAATCTGCTCCAACTTATTATTGTAGGCGTGCACAGAGCTATCTGGGGAAAAGCAAGGGCTGGTTTGAATTCCCACAGTAAAATGCTTTGCAGAATTTAAAATATGTCACTCATATAAAATTAATTCAATTATTTACCAACTACATCCATACTAATCAGAGTTGAAACTATGAACGACCACAGGGAAGAATGGCTGGTTACTTCTCTGTACAAGTGTTTTCACCGAGAAATAATGACAGCATGTGTGCATGTTCATGCGTGTGTGTGTGTGTGTGTGTGTGTGTGTGTGTGTGTGCATGTACATGTGTGTGTGTGTGCATATGTGTGTGAGATGCTCTCAGCTTTCTGGGAAATCAGGATCTGACTATTTAAAAACCAATTACAATTAATTAAGATGACTGAAAGTGACAGGCTGGGATTCTATTTTTATCACTTTAATCAATCTCCCCAATGAAAAGTAGGAGAGAGATCTCTTGATCTGACACGTGGCTTTAAAGCTTTGCAGTGGGGAAGAGCAGGTACAGCAAGAGGAAGGGAGAAAAGTTAGATTCTTAAAAAAGAAAGACTGTGACCTCTAAACCAAGAGGCTGCAGTACTCTGAATATGAAGGCAGACATAACCGAAGCAGTGAAGAGAAAAGGAACCGGAAGTTAACCTGTTTCCGTAGATAGATTGACAGAAGACGGATAGAAGGTACCCACTTCCCATGGGCGACTGCCATTTGCTGCATCATATCATCATGCTAACTCTTGTCCTATGTGTATATGTGTATACCCATAAACACATGCTTATTTACACATGCATATACCAATACAATTGATTTGTGTTTGTTTAGATGTGTGTGTATATGTATATACTTAAAGCATCTTCATACTATGTGTCAAAAGTTAAATAATTTAACTTAGTAGATGTTGAGCTAAATATTTCCTACTTGTTAAATAATGCTTTATGTCAAATCATTTGAAATATTGGCTATTCCAAAGGAAAAGAACAATTTGGGAGCTATCTCATTATTATCCCCAGCTTCCTGTTCATGGTAGCCACTGGACCCTGCTTGACTCTATTTCTGTTTGGTTCCACTTCCATAGGTAGGATGCCATGCTGGGTCTGTGGTACTTAAGTTGATCATGGTCGTTATCAAGGTCTCTGAGTACGCTCACCGAGAGTAGGCAGCAGGGATACAGGGACTAGTCCCAGTCCACACTAGCCCACATGGGAGGAACTTTAGCATCAAACCCTTGCCCATGAGAACCTTGTCATGCAATGGGGAAGCTCCCATTGTGTCGAGGGAAGATGCTTTCGAACATCACGGGATTGTAATCGTTTATTATGAAAGATTGTGAAGTGGGTTCTTCCTCCTCTTTTATTTTAACTGTATTTTTCTTCTTCTTAGGCTCTGTGTGATCACATACACATGCCTTTTTAGACAAACACAGCTATATATAGAAGAGAATATCGGGCACATGTATGAAGTTCAAACTCTCGCCTCCGTTAGACAGGAAAATGGATATTCCAATAAGCAGAGTTGTGGAGGCCAGAGCGAATCATTCGCACGTAGCTGTAGGGTCAGCATTTTTTTAGACAGTATCTTGGATGAGTAGTTAATTAAGTAAAGGAATCCAATCCCCTCAAAATCTTGGGGAAATTATACCTATGTTTTTTTCCCGAAAATAGGGAGGTAAATTGGACTATGATCTGCCGTGGCCACCACTGCTGACTTCTGCTTCTAATTGAAAATCTTTTATGTCTCAGTGACCTTAGTGTCAGTGATGCCCATTGGCAAAATTTAATTGCCTTTCTAAAAAAATATCATCTTTTCCCCCAATAATTACTTCAGTTTATAAGTGATTAAACGGCAATGTGTTGGAAATATTTTTGTTTAAATTCTCCCTGTTTCTCACCTTATCAATGTACTTGTTTATCAACAAATGACTGACTCAATAAGGCAGGTATTTCTGCCAGTCTCATCAACTGCTAGTGACTCAGTCTGGGCATATTCAGGGTAGGTAGTCTAGTTCTTGTAGGTGTATGGGGGTGGGAATGGAGTGGGGTGTGTTTTTGGAAGAGATTAGTAATATTCTTTATAAAGAACTATTTGTATAATCTTTCAAAAAGATGTTTAATTATTTAATGATTGTCATACACACACACACACACACACACACGTACACTTCTTGAGGAGTTGTTAAGCAAGTCTCTAAAATTTTGATTTAGATATATTTACTTTATTTTGTATGTAGGAGTGTGTGCCCGTATGTATGTATGTCACCACGTGCATGCCTGGTACACACAGAGATCAGAGAAGATCATAAAACCCATGGAACTGGAATGATTCATGGCTACGAGCCTCCATGTGGGTGCTGGAAACTGAAGCTGGGTCTTCTGCAAGAACAAGAAGTGGCCTTTCACTGCTGAGCCATCACTCCACCCTTGAGCAAGTCTTCCTTTGTAAAATCAGGATAGTGTCTAATGGCCTTACTCTGGTCTAGATAATGGAATGCACCGCACAAAGCACCTGGCATGTAGTAAATATTCAGTCCATGTTACCATGGATGCTGATCAGCATGGCCTTTGCAAGTTGTTAGTGTATTTTTGGACTTTGTCAAACTGGAAAGCTTCTTTCGACTTGAAGTCCCTTGGGATGCCCAGTGGACTTCTTTTTAAAGATCGTTCTGTTGCTCTGTGTTCCCTCCGTCCATCTAACCACAGTAGATGTGACTGAAACTCCACAGTCATTGCCAAGACCACAGGCTTTGAGGGTGGGACCATGCCTTACTTCTCCAGTATCATGTCGGAGTCATGCTCTCGCTAGAGAAGGTACTTAGTGAATTGGACCACAAGTGTGCAGCATGGTGTCGTGAAGCTTGGGTTTATTTCTTATTTGCTGGAAGATTTTTCAGGTTGCCTACCCGGATCCAATAGTTCTGAGGAACCTAATGTCACATTTGTAGACAGGGAAGACCAGAGTCTAAATTCTGCTGGTGACTGGTCCAACCATTTTTATTTTTAATTTCTAAACCTATATTTCTTAAATATTTGATCAACTGGTATTTAGTGGAGACATAATAACGGAAATGATTTTTAGTTAATCAAATTATAAACTAATGGACTGAGTAACTCATTTGTTGTCTCTGGCCAAGGCAGGATCAGTGACATTGTTCATTTTGCTATGGGTTGTTCATGTGTCTGTATGTTTTCTAGATCAGTGAGTACTAAAGGCTCTAGATCTTTGGTGACAATATATCTCACTTGCTTCCTTAAGAGCTGTGCTCCTCTGCTCCCAAGGTTTTAGCAAGCAATGATTGGTACTGCAGCTAGGCGGATACATGATACCAACAGGCTTTCATTGACTAGGTGGGTGGGGCACTGGCTTTGTTCCATTGGAGAGTGTTATATTTGCATCTCGCAGGTTATATAAAGCACCACATGATTAAAGTCAATTCAATTTGTACTCAGTACTTGACATTCTGAAAACTGGATCTCTAGGAATTGGCCCAGTTCTCTGAGCCTGTTAGTGAAGGACTTTTGTGTATCAAGAATCTAAGAGAATCTGTTAAATAGAAGGCATGAAAAAAATGTATATTTTCTCATGTCTAATTTACAACGGATCGTTGGTTGCAGTAACTGTGTTAGGGAGAAGATAAGAATGTAGCCATATTTAATGCAGATACTGTTTCTAAACATTNTTCACTTCTAAAATGTATATATAAAGCAAGCAAGCAAGCAAGCAACATCCCAGAATTGCATGGAAGTAGAAAGGACAATGACTGACCTGATATTTTCATTTTCTTTAGATAACAGCTTTAGTAGACTCTAAACTTTTAAAAGAATATAAATTTTATTACATGGATTAAAAACAGATTCTCTTTTTAGAGGGCCTATACTCCAATGTAATAAATTTAAANAAATTAAGATAAATTTGGTCAGGATATAATTTTGGATAGTCATGTTAAATTTATCAATAGAGGACACTTTTACTTGAATCTATATTGAAAAAATCTAAATAAATCACTTGAAGATATACTGTATGCTTGTTTTGCTTCGTGGTTATGGTTTTGAGACAGCCTCAATCTATATAGTTTATGTTGGCCTCAAACTCTCAGTTCCCTTCTCTCTGGCCTCATGGTGCTGGGACCATTTGCCACCAGACCAAGGCATGAGGGGACTATTAAAACATGTACTAGACAAGGGTCAGGTTGTCATGGTTACAGTGAAGGCTGCTGGGGAGAGATGATTATCAATGCCAAAGACATGGTGCTGGTCCCAGCTCAGATTGTCCCGTCAGTGCTCCTGACTTTGACATGTTGGATATCTCAGACTAGTATCATTGTGTAAGACCAATGCAAAATCTTGAAAGGAAATTTGTTTTCTCAAGTTTTGAATAATAGCCAGACACAAAATTGTAGATGTTTAGAAAGTTTAAAATTTGAGCCTGAGCTCTCCGTGGCTTAATTACACGATGTCACTAACATCAGTGGTGCTTTTATTGTTTTCTTCTTAAGCCTGCTATTTGGATGCATCTCACCTGCAAAGCATCCTTTATTAAACTTGAGTCATCATATTCTAAATATAGATTCACCTCTCCACCTATTCCTCCCCCTCCAGAACAAGTTAAATATAGTATGCAAACAGATTGTACAACAACCTTGGAGGATAAAGTACAGAGCCATAAATAAATAAAGACTCAGTGATGTTGCTGGGAGATAGATGGATTTAAAAAAAGGACACCAACTGCAACCATTTGTTTCTGTTTCCACTTACTGTACACTGCACAGATATCAACATTTGGGTTTAGCTGGCATGAAAGTTTATTAAATTAGAAACCAGTTCCTTAAATTACAGTCTTTGCTAAACCTCGATGCATTTAAAGAAACTCTGTGAATTAAAGGGTCAAATATTATAGTTTTCTTTAAAAGACCCCAGACACTAGTGATGACAGTGTGAGTTAATTCCATTTCCTGGGGTGATATCTCACTGTGGGGACACAATGTACCACTTTGGCTGAGATGCTATTTTCAATAAATATGGAAATGATGGCTTCCAGTGCAGTGGCCCAGTAGGAAGTCTCATGGGAAATAGCCTGAAACTGTGTGATAGATTTGAAATTAATTCTTACCCCCTTTCTGAAGTAGCCAGCCCATATGTACAAGATGTATCATTATTGCCTGGCCATCTAGAAGGAGGATAAAATGTAGTCCTATTTTGTGAAATGAGTCTGCAACAATAAAATTCTAGTCTACATATCTTCCTTAGAGGGAAAGTGGAACAAAGCAGGCTCTGACATCAGGAGGCAGCCCAGGCTGGTGGTGGTTCTAAGTGCCACTTGCCCTTGACTCTGGCGCTTGTCATTCCTGCTGCTGCCTTAGCTTTTTGTGACAACCCAGCAGGAAATAACTGTGTGTGTGTGTGTGTGTGTGTGCGTGCGTGTTGTGTGTTTTAGTTAGGGTTTTATTGCTGTGAAGAGACACCATGACCAAAGCAGCTCTCATAAAGGAAAACGTTTAAATGGGTCTGGCTTACACTTTCAGAGGATTAGTACATTATCATCATGGTGGGAAGCGTCGTGGCATACATGCAGACATATTCCTGGAGAAGGAACTGAGAGTTCTACATCTTGATCCAAAGGCAGTGAGAGGGGAATGAATGTGTTTCAACGCTGAGCATAGCTTGAGCATTTAAGACTTCTAAGTCTCGAATCTACAGTGACACACTTCCTCTAACAAGAGCACACCTCCTCCTACAAAGCCACACATCACCGTCGTGCCACTCCCTATGGCCAAGCATTCAGACACATCAGTCTGTGGAGGTCATACCTATTCAAACCACCATATCCTGCTTCCTGGCCCCCATAAGCTTACAGCCATAACGTAATGCAAAATGCGTTCAGTCCAACGTTAAAAGTCCCTATAGTCCATCACAGTCCGAGCGGTGTTTAAAACCCTAAAGTTCAAAGTCTCATCTGAGATATACGCAGCCTCTTAACCATGGTTCCTTATAACATCAAAATCAAAAAGCAGATCACATATCTGCAGCATATCATGGTATAGCATATATATTACTGTTCCAAAATGTAGGGAAGCGAGCATACTGAGGAAATGCTGGGCCAAAGTGAGGCCAAAAGTGAGCTTGGCAAACTCCAAACTCTCTGTCTCTATGATGTTAAACTGCTCCTCCAATCTCCAACTCCTCTCAGTTTTGTTGACTGCAACACACTGTTGGGCTGGTTCTACTCCCCGTTGGCAGCTCTCCTAGGCAGATATGCCATGGCTATGGCATCTCTAACATTTTGGGATCTCCGAGGCAATCCAGGCTTCACCTTCACGGCTTCATGCCGTGGCTTCCCTGGGCCTCCATGCATGGGTATCCCTGCTACCCATCCGGCCTCAGCAACTTTGCTTAATTGCAGAAGGACATTTCTTGAATCTCAAGTGAGAGTACATGGCCAGAGCTGCCAAGTTCAACTACTTGCTGGGTCTGGAACCTGGCCCCTTTGTTCAGTTGCATCTTGACCAGCTTTCTCATGGAATTTGCTCTGTAAACCAGGTTGGCCTTGAATTCAGAAATCTGCATGCCTCCATCTCTTATGTGCTGGAATTAAAGGAATATCACCATGCCTGGACCTAAGATTTTCTTTGTAAATGTAAATGTTTCTTTTATTTCTTCAGATGATGTAATGGGATGAGAGCCATAACCAAACTGGTACAACTCTGTTCTAACTACACCTAGGCCTAGGCTTGTAAGCTTCTAGCCTCCATATAATCTAATCTTCCATGCCACTGATTCAGTCTGGCTTCATCAGTCTTCTGTGGAGACTGCATTGCTCGGTCTGGCCTCATACTAACTCTGGCCATATGTTCTAATCTTCTGGCTTCTCATTCTCTGGCTTGTTTTGTCTTTACCTATATCTAGCCTGTTCTCTCTATAACTTGTCTTTATAAAACTGCCCTGGTAAAACTGCTATTAACACCCCCACACCACACCACACCACACCACACCACACCACACCATACCACATATACACCTTTTTCTCTCTCCTGCTGCTCTTAAGCATCCTCTCTTTCCTGTGCTGTTCTCCTGTGAGTTGGGTATATCTTATGTCTGACTTACTTTGTCAAATCATTTTCTCTGATTAATTACTTTGCCTGCCCTTCACTTTCAAACATGGCTACTTCCTTTTGCAAACTAACCTTACCTTCATTGTTAGGGATTTAAAGTGTATACTAAGGGTATGTCTATATTCCTGCCAGATCATCCAGTAATCCAGAATGTATCTATATTCCTGCCAGATAATCTTTGGATGTGATCCCTTGCCAAAGCAATGGTGTTGCTGGATTAAAACTCTTCTACATTTCTTCAGCTCTATTCATTATAGATCTTTATCAGCATGGCTACTATGCCTCAAGGTCTGGATTAAAGGAATGTGCCATTCCAGATCAAACCTCTTGTGTCACCCCACCTCAAACAAAAGCATGGTCAGGCCTATCACCGTACCCAGTCCCTGGTACCAACTTCTGTCTTGGTTTGAGTTTCACAGCTGTGAAGAGACACCACGACCAAGGCAACTCTTATAAAGGAAAACATTTAATTGGTGCTGGCTCACAGTTTCAGAGGTTTAGTCCATTATCATCATGGTGGGAAGTATGACAGCATCCAGGCAGACATAGTATTAGAGAAGGAGCTGAGAGTTCTACATCTTGATCTAAAAACAGCAGAAGTGGACTGGATGTGTTTTACACTGGACATAGTTTGAGCATTTAAGATCTCAAAGTCCTGACTCCACAATGGTATACTTTCTTCAACAAGGCTACACCTCCTCCAATAAGGCTACACCTTCTAATAGTGACACTCCCTATGGCCAAGCATTCAAACACACGAATCTATGGGGCAATCCCTATTTAAACCACCATATTGCATGTGTCTCTGGGTGTAGGTATGTGTGGTTGTGTAGGTGTGCATAGGTATAGTCTCCTTCCTTATCAAGTCTCCAAAAATGTTTTTTCTAAGCTTGGGTTTCAAGCTAAACCTATGTCCTCAACCTTGCAAAATCTATGAGAACAAAGGTGAGTGAAACATGCCTGTCACTCTCAGATCATTTATGGAGGGAACATTGGAGATTTATTTTACCGTAGATTTGGAGGACAACTGGGACCAAGAGTAGGAAAAACGGGAAATGAGAAAGCAATATGAAGGCCAGGGATGTAGTTCAGTGGTAAACCTCTTCTCCAGCATGCACTGGTGCTGGATTGGATTAACAGCCCATGGCTAGAGTAACCATGTGGGCCAGAGGGTACAATCTGAAAATCTCTTAAGATAATGTAGAGACCATCTATAAGCATTTACTATACTGCCAGTCTAAAACTCCTGGTAGCTTCCCACCAAAGTCAGTGAGACTCAGCCTGTCCGTGTCCTAATCTCACCCACCGTTCTGTCAGTACCAGAGAGTACAGCCTTACACAGAGCCATCCCCATAGCTGAGAATACAGCCTTACACAGAGCCATCCCCACAGCTGAGAATACAGCCTTACACAGAGCCATCCCCACAGCTGAGAATACAGCCTTACACAGAGCCATCCCCACAGCTGAGAATACAGTGTAAAACAGCCATTACCATACCTGAGACTACAGCCTTACATAGAGACATTCCCACACATGACAATACAGGGTAAAACAGAGACATTCCCACACATGACAATACAGGGTTCCACATAGCCATCCCTACTGGGTCCTGGGTCCTGGGTCCTGGGTCCTGGGTCCTGGGTCCTGGGTCCTGGGTCCTGGGTCCTGGGTCCTGGGTGCAGAGGCACCTGAATGTGACATTGACTTCTTCTTCTCTAAGAACCATAGTTTTTAGCTGTCCAATGCTCTTTTATTATTGTCTGCGCACAATACCTCTTGCCTTTAATCTTTACTCGACAAGTCTGACAAAATATGCAAGATCCGCCCTGCTTTGTCCATTTCTAACCACAGGTGAGATAATTTCACTCAGAGTTCATAGAATTAGTAGATAAATGAAAAGAATTGCTCCTGAGGGCAGTTGACTGTGGATAAACTTTGTAAGGCCTGTGTGTTATGATTGCTCGAATTCCGTGAAGAATGAGGGGCTTGGGCTATGTTCACCAGGCTTTCCTAAGCAGCGCCATTAGAAGGGCAACAGCTAACTGCATACCATTATGATCCTTGTGGTCGTTGGCTCTCTTCCACTTGGTCCAATGTAAGAGATTGGCCACATTCTCAGGTTGGAAGGTGACAGAATTCTTGGTCCAAGCCATCACTCACTGTCCCATCCTCTGCTGGGCATCACTGACATGCCTGCTTGCCTGCTTGCTCTTCCTTTCTCGTTTGCTGTCTGTTTCCCAAACAGCAGCTTTTCTCCTAATGATTGAAGGCGATGTCTCTGCTTTTCTCCAGTGATGGTCTCCCCCCTCCCCTGAGCTCCTTCCAGACTTGTCAGCTTGGCAGTCTTCCCCCAGGCTTTGGTTTGTTGTTGGCCAGTCTGTTTTACAAAGGACTCTTGCAGAGCAAGCTGGAAATTTTGAACATCTCTTTTGGATGTGAATAATTCCCTTCACATTTGTTAAATAACTCAAGTATGAAATATAGGATAATTTTTATTGAAATAGTTTTTCTCAGGGATGAATCTCCAGATTGGTTATCCAATACCAAGGGGTCAGCCCTGAAATCATATACATACAATAATGTTATATGAACAATAATGTTATGAGTAATGTTTTATTTATTTAGGAATAAATATTCATATATATGTAATGACAGCTAAAGAAGTCGAGGCCATGATTTCGTGAGAGATCAAGAAAATGATGTAATTACATTTTAATTCCAGGAAAGAGAGAGAAAATATAGACTGATTATCTCAAATCAAAAAATTCAAGCAAATTCACGCTGACATTATGCCCCAAGTAGAGAATTTTAGCCTTAATCTAATGTGATAAGTTCTAGGCAAAGACAGGTGCATTCATTGAAATATATAACATATATGTTTAATTATATCCAGGATTTTTATACAAGGCGAGTGTGTATGTGTGTGTATTTGTATGTATGTGTGTGTATGTCTCCGTCTGTTTATCTGTTGTCCATCTGTGTATATTTATATATGGATATATGTTTATATGTATACACACACACACACACACACACACACACACACACAAACACACACAGTTTCCCCAAGTCTGAGAAAAACAAACACAAAGCAAGCCTGGTCCCAAGCACGAGGTGTAAGGTATAGTCAGCCAGTGTGTTTTGGAGAAGCCATAGAGTGTAGTGATGGGAAAACTGAGGTCATGGGTGCTTAAATGATGACACTGAAATCTGCTGGTCTGGCTCTGAGCTAACCCAGAAGTCCAGTCCCATGACAGGGCCCCTCTGCCGCTTCATGATCAGATGACTTCCAAGACTTTACTGGTTGGCTTCTTCAGGCGGAACTTAAGGTGCTCTGGCTCTCAGAACTCTTGCTTTCTGTCCCTAGGATTGAGGTCAGAGTGAGAATTTTATTGGTTACTGTAGAGACACATACAAGTGTGTGTATGCATATGCATGGTCCACAGGCAGCTCCAAGGCAAAGCAATTTGCACCACCCCCACCCCCCTTTTTGGTTGTGTCAACCAAAAAACAGCTGGCAAAGTTCACCAGAATCCTGAAATACAACATATTTTACTGATATTGAAAATTCTAAGCATTTTTTTCTTACTTCTTATGTGTGGACATTGCAGAAATGTAGTAACTGAACGTATGTTTCCATATTTAAAGTAAAGAATGGAAAATACCATGCTATCGCTGTATCTTTTTCAAAAGACCACAAATGTCATTATTTGTTCTTTCGACAGACAACCCCTGCCCCATCCCCCAGTTTCTTTGCAGGGAGCCTGAGAAGAAGCTGGGTTTGTTGTTACAATTGTGGTCTTGTTTCCTATAATGGGCACTTGTTTAAACAAAGAAATACTTATCAGGGGAAATGATAACTGTGAGAAATTGCCATAGCTTTCATGTTTCCTTGCTGTTTTCTGTTGCTGCTAAATCAGTCTGAACAAAAGGGAGCTGCGTGTTCCTCCCAGCGAAGCCTCTTTCCCCCACTGATTATTTACACGTTTCCCCTCTTCGTGAACCCTGCTCATTTGTTCCACATCCCAGGTATTAATCCCGCATTTGTTGCTTACTATTTACATGTATTTCCACGCAGACTCTACTCCACATCCTGTACTGCTTTCCTCCATTTGCCTTTCTTCCTTTGCGCCTGGCATTGAAAACAGCTGCCATAGAAATGTGTCCCTGTTCCCTGCACAGCCCCACCCATGGGAGAATTAATACTCCCTCTTCCACCCCACCCCGAGAGCTGCCATGCTTGACTGGCAAGCAACAAGTGTGTGCACTGCGGTGCAAAAAGGTGCTGTAGGGTTATGTGCACATGCACACACCTTTCGTGTTTACAGCCCATTGCTATAGTGTCTTGGACTTGACTTCCGATGACAACAGAACATGTTTACAATGTCTTCTGGCTCTCCGGCCCTGGCTCAGCCTCTTAACTTTCCACTTAAACGCCAGTGCTGGTACAGGAAAAGACAACGCATTATACATGAAGAAGAAGACTGGGGGGCTTTTGTGGTGTGCCTAATGGAACTTACTTGATTACAAGACTGGCAGAGCTGAATTGACAATGACTGTCACCAGCTAACCCTGGTTTTCTAGCCAGCTCCTGTGGCCAGTGCTCATTAGAAATGCTCGGAATCTGTAGTCTGTCTTCTGTCCGGTAACTTTTCATTTTCCTCTCTTCATAGACTGTGAGTTCCAGAAATTGATGACCTTGTTTGGTGATTGGTGGTAGAAGGAAGAACAGACCCCATGTGAGTAAGTAATTGAATGCTGGGGAGTTTTCTAGTCTTGGATTCTGGCTTTTCTTGTTTTCTTTTCTTTTCTTTTCTTTTTTTTTTTTTTTTTTGGTTTTGTTTTGTTACTTATTTATTCATTTATTTAATGAAGGTTTAGGATAGACAGATAGGCAATGACAGGTGGTGGCAGGAACCTCTCACTTTAGTAACTCACTTGATCTAAGATGAGTGACAGCTAACCACAAAGTACAGAGACCTCAGGGAAGTGAGCAGGAGGACACACATGCCACTTAGCCACCCACACATGTAATTCTCCGCCAGGTCAAGAATAAAACACAGACTCCCAGAATGGTGACACGGGGGAAGGTAGTATTATGAGCGTTCATTGAAAACACTTAACTCAAAATGAAGAATTTGAATGTGAGAACAAGCTCAGTGTATTTAATCATGAAACATAACACACCAACGCTGCACAGGGTTTATTTTGAAGATGATACCTGGTTTCGGTGTGGATGTGGCTCTGTGTCCCTGAATAATTTGCAGATAGGACGTTGTACAAGATGCTTTTCCATCTCTCTACAGTCTCACATTCTCATCTTGGTTCCCAATATTCTCGTAGTTTGTGAGCTAGAGGAGGCATACACAAGCGACACAAGGTGCTAGGGAGACAAGTCCATCTTTGTTCAAGCTGGGAAAGGCACCAGGCTTATCTAGCTTCCTCTGTCCCAGGAAGGAAGCATGCTGAAGCTCACTGGTTGGTTGCCGAGGGTATGTAAGTTTGCCTTACAGGTCTACCCACGGTGGCATTATCCACTCTGAAAAAGAGCATTGTGCTGCCAGTAGCTGCAATCTCGTCATCTGGATTTTAGCAGTATACTCTAAGAGGAAATAAAGTAAAAGCTATGGGTAAGAGAATATGTGTTATGGTGTTAATGAAACTGGTAACAATGTAGAAACTTAAATGTCCTCATGTAAAGGAATGTTCAGATAAATTATGGCCCCTTCTAAGGTACAGTGCTGATATAACCATTAAAGACAAGCTTTTAAAGGCCATTTAACAGAACAGGGAAACATTATCATAAGTGAATAAAGCAAAGGTTTCCCAATTATATTTATGATATGAACCCAATTTATAAAGAGAAAACAATTGCTGAGGGAGAGATTGGAGTGAAGCACCCCTTCCACAGGACCAACAGTGATAGCTGGGTGAAACCTGAAGCGACAGTTTTGGATGACGTTTCAAGTAACGTTTTTTTGTGTGTTTGTTCTTTTTTTCTGCAAATACTGTCCAGCAAGCAATATTAGGAGATTTTACACATGTACCTCCACAGCTCTTTAGCACTCCAATGAAAGTTTATAACTAAGTAATACTTTGCCTCCATACATGTGCGTCTTCTTGTAAAGCTGGACCTTCAGGTTTTTGATTAAACAGAAAGGAAAGCTTCCGGGGAGGCTGGATGAACAGTGGGATGCTTTAACTGGGAGAGTATGTTTCCATCATATTTCTCAACACAGAAGGACATCCTACTCTTACCAGTGTTGTTCCTGTCTTGTTCACAGAGTGCCTTGTTTGTACCAGTGTTGAGTGTCTTATTGAAGGACCAGACAGGCAAGCCCGAGGGACTAAGATGTGATCTAGTGAAGGATGAGGGCAACCTAGAGGAGAGTAGACTCCGCTTGCTGTTGACTGTCCAGTATCTCAAACAGACTTCCTGGGGCCTCTAAGATGATGCCCACGATAGGAGGACACTTACAGCTTCCTTGAGCTAATGTTAGCACTGCGCTGTCCACCCTTCAATTCAAATACAAAACAGACAAAAAGCAGCATATGCTGAGGGAAATAGGGAGGCGTGGGAGTAATCCTGGTAAAATGTGACAAGTGTAAAGAATTTCTCAAAAACCTAATACAGCATGATGTAGATAGAGAAGGGTTAATTAAAAGAAGATAGCAGGAGTCAGAATCAAATTCTCCTCTTAGATGGAACAGTTGGTGTCATAGATTTTTTTTTGTGAGTGAAGGGGACTCCGAAAAGCTCACTAGCAGCTTTCAAATTAAATAAATGGGGCAACTAATCAAAGAAGGAAGCATCTACTAGACACCCACTTATACACTCAATTACTTTTTATTTATGCTTCAGTTTCCTGTTAGAATTTCTTAAATTGGCTGTGAAGTGGCTGATGTGCAGCCTTTATAACCTGGACAGATCTGGTGTGAAGGGAGAAATAAGTGGCGGCGTGCAGCTTCCTAGAGTGGAACCCAGTAGCATGTGGTGATGTCGAGTCTGCAGACATGAATTGGTTCAATGGAAATGTAAAGGCCAATTAGTGCGTCTATGAAAATCAATTAGTTAACAACTATCAAAATTAAAAACACATATCTCTAGGTTATTATAGATGGGCCTTGCCAATTTTTCTCATTGGGGACCATTAAAAACCTGTATAGACCAAACAAATGAGCATTCGTATGTTGGAGAACAGAAGGAATGCTTAAGAGCACTGGAGGATTGCCTCATGGTGAGTTCCCAGTGATCTGCCGGCTCTGACATTGATGCTGAAGACCTTTGCTTCATCTGGGGTCACAAGCTCTCCCTTTGAGAATGCCAGTTAACCTGGACCAAATCAACAAGGATAAACCTACACCAAGAAGTTACGGTGGAGAAAAAAAAAAAGCAACATTCAAGAAGAGTTCTTGAACAGAATAAGAGAAAAGCAATGCTCTACCTGTGAAATAAGCAGGAGGGTAGTGCACTGTTCACTAGAAACCATGAGAAGCAAAGGGAAGTGGTACCGTGTACCCCAAATGCTCAAAAAAGAGTAAGAAAGAAGCAATAATGGTGAGCCAGCAAAATAACCCTGAGCCGTGAGAGCAAGGAGCAGCAGACCCGGCCTAAAGACACAGCTTGAGAAAGTTCTCTCTGAACACAAAAGAAACAATTAAAGAAAGGACATTGAGAACCCAGGAAAGAAGAAAGAAGAGTGACCAAAACCGTGGCCAAGTGCCATAGGCGTCCCCATTCCTTCTGAGCCCTATGAGTTAGGTGTGGTGTTGAAATGATGATGATGGTTCTCCATCATGTCTGTCCAAGACAATGTAGAAAGCCGTTGAGTATATTTTACATGAGAATGCAGAAATACCAAGATGAATAAATTTCTGGACTTCACTAAGGTTGGTAAAATGCCACCAATAACACTATATCTGTTATGTATGCATATGCATAATACCCAGAGCGAGCACTAGAAATTGTGCCAAGAAAACATTAAGACAACGTGAAATTCTACATTTCTAACCCAGTTGAAAAACACATATACAATCGAAAAAATGAGAGTTGAAAAAATATAAGATGGTAAAATTACAACCAAACAACAGTAGTCAGTAGAGTAAATTCAAGTAACTAAGGCATCAAGTGTCAGGGTAGACTTTAAAACTGAAAAATGTGAGTATTATAGGAAATGCACCCCAGGGCTAGGGAGATGGTCTACACTCCTGAGGGCTGGCTGCAAACACCCATATGGCAGCTTACTACTCTCTGTAACTCTAGTTCCGGGGAGCTGATCTGAGCACCATTCACTGGCTTTCATGGAAATGAGCCCTACATGTAGTGAAAATGCATGCATGCAGGAAAACAGTCATACGCATAAAAGTGAATATTTTTTTAAAAAAAGAAATACACTTTAGATACATGTATTGTGCCAGCATACTTTGCAGGCGGGGTACTATTGTAGATCAAAGGGTTCATAGCTGGGTTTGTGCTTATATATCTCTTTTTAGTAGCATGAATAGTGCTATTCTAGCTGGGCGTGGTGGCGCACGCCTTTAATCCCAGCACTCAGGAGGCAAAGGCAGGAGGATTTCTGAGTTCGAGGCCAGCCTGGTTGACAGAGTGAGTTCTAGGACAGCCAGAGCTATACAGAGAAACCCTGTCTTGAAAAACCAAAAAAAAAAAAAAAAAGTGCTATTCTAAGCTAGCATACAGGGTGAAGGTTCTGTGTTGGCACCAACTTCTAGGGGATTCCTGGGGGACCTCTTTAGCCAACAACTCAATTAGATATAACCCATTCCAGGTCCTCGAATGCTAATTGGTGACAAGAGATTCCAGGTGGGACCCTGTCTCTCATCATTTGGTGACGTCACTTCCTATGGGTGACTTTAACAATCCCTGGTCCTTTCTTTGTTGAGAGGGTTTGGAGGACTGATCTCATCCCACTTGTTAATTTTCTGTTTAGAATTTTCTCTCCCTTTAAAACAATTATTACATTTAACATACTAGTGTGTATGTGCGCTCGTGTGTGTGTGTGTGTGTGTGTGTGTGTGTGTGTGTGTACGCGCGTGTACATGCACTATATTGCAAAGGACGGTATTCCAGAATCAGTTCTCTCCTCCGACCATGGGGCTCCTGGGACTCAAGCTCTTATTTAAGGTGCTCTTAACTGCTGAGCTATCTCACTGCTCCCCACTTCTACTGAGCAATTATTTTTCTAGATTATATGCTTCTAGGAATTTATCTTTCTTTTTTCTAACATTGCCTTCTTCAGTTGTGTATAATAGCCTCTTGACATTTTAATTTCTGCGGCTTCCCTTATAATGACTTTCTTTATAATGTTGCGTGTTCTTTTTTTCTTAGTACATCTAGGTCATTGGTTCTTAACCTGTGGCCACGACTCCACTGGGTGGGGGTCACATATCAGATATTCAGCATATCAGATATTTACATTATGATTCATAATAGTAGCAAAATTTCAGTTTTGAAATAGCAATGAAAGAATTTTATGGTTGAGGGTCATCACAACATTCAGAACTATATTAAAGGGCTGCAGCATTAGGAAGGTTGAGAACCACTAATACAGGTAAAGATTTGTTAGTTCTGTTGGTCTTCTCAAAAAGTACTTTTACTTTATGTTTTAGAAACATTATCATTAGGAGTAATTTACATGCTAGAAAATTTACATGCTAGAAAATTCCCTCAAAGTTCCTAAGCATGTATGTACAAAGTTGTGCAACAATTATAATAATCTAATTTTAGAACATTTCCAGCAACAGGATGGCACTGACCTACTGACCTACTGACCTACTGGCTATCTTTCATAGTGTTCAGAGGTGCTACCAAAGGATAAATGTACTTATCTGTCTTACCCAGTTGTGAGTCCCGCTAGCTATAATAACAACTGGCCCAGTAAAACATGCCCACTGGCACAAGAGTGGCATGACCATTAGGAGAGTAACCAACTACCTTCTGATGGATTTAAGTCCTACTCCCTAAGGTGAAACCCATATTCGAGCAAGAATCGTGACTAGACAGGCCACAGGCTCTAATGGAGAATGTATACTATTCTGATACATGCGCATCTTTTAAAACGGAATCATAGTTCCTATAGATTAATGCCCTGCTCAGCTTGCATTAGGCAAGCTTCTATTTGCAGTAGATGGTGCTTAACACAGAGACCGACAATTCTCTGACCAAACTGCAGAGAGTAAGAGACTGCAGCATGCTCAGCTCTAAATGGGACATCTGGGCCACACCCTTCCTCCCAAGGCTCAGGAATCATTGTGGAAGAGGGAACAGAAAGAGTCTTGGGGGCAATGGATAAATACAAGCAAACAGTATTTTTCTGGACCCAGCAGGACAGCTGCAAATGTGAACTAACAGTGATTGTTACAGCATGCCCAAGCTCTTTGTAAGCTCAAGGCAGACCAAACCCTAGTATGGAGAAGGAAATTGGGTATGGAGTCCCAGACCTAGCTGAGGGAGGATTAACAACTGATAGCTGCTGGAAGCTGGAGAGTCCGTTTTCTTTAAGAGTAGTGCCTTGGTAATTCAGTTATACTCCAGGCAATGTCATGCATCCAAGAATACTTGGGTGGCACAAACTGAACTTGATAGATGAAGCAAAAAAAACAAAAACAAAAACAAAAACAAAAACAAAAAAAAATGACACAGAAATTAGGGAATTGAGAAGCAGATGGAGGGAGTGAATTTGATCAAAGCACAGTGTACCAGATTTTCAAAGAAGTACTGCAAGATTTTAACATGCTTCTTTTATTTTTGTTCATACGTCTCTTTGACAGTGTGTGCATGCACATGTGTGTGGACACCCAAGGAGGCCAGACGAGGGCATCAGAGACCCCGGAACCACTATCTACAGGTGGCTGTAAGCTACCCGCCATAGGTTCTAGGGAACTAGCTGGTCCTCTGCAAGAACGGCAAACACTATTAACCATCTCTTCAGAACCAAAACTGATGTTTAATTGCTTAAATATATAGGTTCAGTATAAGGTAGCTTCACTGATGGTGCTGTAGAGCTAAGCATAAGGTCATTGTAAGTGAATGACCTGAGTGTTTCTTGTATCCTGTTTATGAAACCTAATTATGTAGTGTGGTAGACAGCACAGCTAGTCAATGTAGCTAATTTATTTTGAGAATCATGGCAGTAAAATCTCACTGAGAAAAGCACCGAGAAGATGGTATCTCCAATAGCTTCAATAAAGCCACCTCATACTAAACATGTTTATATCTAAGCGATTAAAATTACGCTTGGTTCTGAAGAGATGGCTAAGTGGGTAAAAGTATTTGCTGCTCTTGCTCTGATAATTAATTGGTTAGCAGACCAAAGCCTTTATATAAATTTGATCCAAGGAAATGGATTAATTTTAAAGTATAGATTATGATCTGTTCTTGGATAACAACTTTCTCAGGAGACATAAAATCTGACCTCACTTTAAAAAAAAAAATCCTCCAAATTGTATTTCTAAACCTTTTTGAAAACAACAATCACAGCCTTCTCCCTGTGGTTAATATCCTGTGTGTAGTTAATAGCAGTTTTTATAAGCTACCAATTATGTTACTTCTGTTCACTTAAATCCACCTGTCTGTGTTTCTGTCTATGAGTAACAGTCCAATTCCATTCCTAATTCTCTATTTTCATGTGTGTGACCTTAGAAATTGAGCCTGGGACATTCTGCATAGTAGAAATGCACAAGTGTCTACCACTGAAGTGGATCTGCAGCTATCCCACATTCTCACTCAGAAATAAAAAGCAGCTTTTGGTGTAAAGCTGTGACTTCATTGCTAAAATTCTTAGGTGTCAGATGGCTCAGGCTCGGTGAGATCTGATCCTCCACCTACTTGTTAAGAACATCTTATCAAAGGTGCTCTGCCTGTCCTCCCCTGCAATGTCTATAGGCCAACTTCTGGAGCAGTCGAAGTGGCTTTCCTCTGGCTTCCTCTCCAGTGCCCACCCCACCTTGGCTCTGCCCATGAAACACATTTCCGAGAACTCTTTAGTATCATGGCACAAGTGATCATGTGTAAAGATGGCCGAGATTGCTCAGATACGAAAGTTCAGAAACCCTGCAGAACGTGCCAGGTGGGAGGTAAACATTCTGAATGTGCTGCCAGACACTTGGGCGGCACGGAAAACACAGGCAGATGTGTGTTCGTGATCCCAGTGTTGGTAGGTTGGAAGGCGACGTAATACTGCAGGAACTCATGAAGAAGCATGCGGTCCCGTGCCAGGGGCAAGCCTGAGCCTCCAGGCAAGGCTTGCAGCCATGGGAAGGCTTGCAGCCATGGGAAGGCTTGCATGTTTCCCAAACTGTACATGTCATTGATTGTTAAGTCACACCCTGTCGTTACCAACACCATTGTGTAGTATGGCTTTGCCCAAGAAGCATTGCTGAATACATTGGAACAACTTGCCTTGTTGAAAGAAGTTGAATTACGTGGTGTAACATGTTTTTTATCTGAAGTGGCTACAAAAAAAATTGCTGACTTAAGATATTTAAAATGTAAGAAATGTGTGTTTCTAACATAAGGTTGCAGAGTCAACTGTACTTCAGAGAGTAACGTAGGTCTTCAAAGACATCCAAATAGCCCTTGGGGTGGCGGGGGGAGAGCATGATTTGTGACTTGATTTCTCTTACTATGAAGTAAATCTGAAATGGCGATTGCATTCAGATATCCAGAGGAGGCAGAATCAGATGTGTGACAGAGGCATGTTTGCAAGATTCTTTCTTCAAACCTTCAAATATGTTAGGCATTTAACATTAAATATTTACACTTAAGGAGTATTCTAAGCAGTCTTGATACCTGACAGATGAATTTATGATTCTCTTTGTGTGTGTGCCTGTGTGTATTACACACACACAGGCACACACACACACACACACACACACACACACACACACACACACACACAAATGATCTGTGTATGTCTGAACTGGAGTCAAAGCGGGATGCGGGGTATTTTCTGGGCATCCTGTGCTGGAGTATTTCTGGTCAAAATGGGAAAGCAGGGTATCTTCTGATTCGGTTTCCCATATATTTGTAAATGAAAATTTAGTAAATCTCTCGCATGGGAGAGCAAGAGATACCTGCCGGACCACACTTACTGAACTGTTTCTATAGGGCATTTATATACTGGCTTAAAAGTCGCTGGCAGCATGGAACTCTGTTGAGTGTTTTGCTCAGTGCCACAATAACTTTACCATCATCCTGCTTTAAAATTGTCTCAGTTTGACAGTTCACTCTCAGCTGAAATCCATATGCTTACTAGTATTCTATGTTCTTTGGCAATGAAGGATTTATTTTTAATATATAAATATTAAACTGGGAAATTGCTACTTTGTTTTCTAACAACTTGCCTATTCTGGTAAATACTAACAGAAAATTGAATAATAAGACTGTGGACCTGTAGGAAATATTTTAATTTGAAAGGTTAAGAGAAAACCTTTGGTGTCAGTTGCATAACTTTGGAGTTTCATCTGCGTGAGCTGACCATGCCCTCCTATGATTAGCTAATGCCCATGATGCAGAACTTAAAAAAAAAAAGTGAAATGAAGAAGATCTAATCAAGTAAATGTATTGATAATTAATCACCGTGTTAATACCTCTGTGTTCTTAAGGGAAAATAAAAATTCTCTAAATTTACTTACTGTAGAATGTATCACAGTGTCAGCGTGAAATAGTACCACACCTTTGTTGTTCTGGGCATGTTGGGATTCAGGCTCCCTGAGATGAATGTATTTGTCTGTGGGATGCATGCGTATGAGAGGGATGCATGCATTTGAGGAGAGGTGGGAGCAGGGAGGGGTGGTGAGTGGACAAATATAAACATACACAGTTGAATATAAAGGAAGAGTACCCACATGCATGTGATCAGCAGGTTCCTTGTTTTGGAGAGCTACAGCCCATTCATCATATGCAAAATGCTGAGAAAACATTACACAAATGCCAGGAACACTTTGACTTATAATAACACATCGGAGGTGATGTCTGGACCTTTCCCAGATGGTCAGAGCAGATGGTTGATAGGATGTTCTGAGAATGGGCACTTGGTGATTTCCAATATTTGGAAATCTGCCATGTTAATTTGAAATAGATGAAAATGTTAACAGAATTTTGCACAAACTCATGAAAGGCTAAAACAATTCAACACCATGGAAGATTGGAATTTATTTTCTGATAAAACAGCTCTACAAATAATATTTGAAATTCAGACAAATTGACTCATGTCTTCCCTGAGTGTACGTGTGATGTGCACGATGGAGCATCCTAGAGTAGAGGGGACTAAAGCTTTCCTACTTTAGTCGTGGCCAGTTTCAGAATCTGTTGCTGTACCTTACGTTAATTCTTAGGCCATAACAAAATAATAAATAAATCTCTTTTCAATGCAATTATAATTGTGTTCAAGTGTAAATGGTTAAAAGAAAACGGCAAGGTCTGTGTTAGAAATAAGAGTGATTAGTTTTTCAATTGCATGTGTGAGGTTGCATGGAGAAGGTCATCAGGTGCGACCTGTGCTGTACTCCATGCCTGCTTTGCCTTTTCCATTTGAGTCTTAGCCTATGAGCTGCTGACAGGAGCCACGGGGACAGCATCAGGATGGTAATGGTGTCAGGAAAGACAAAGTCACTCATTCATGACACTATAACTCTCCTCGGCTTTGTTCATTATGCTCAGAAGTAAACTATCTATAAAAATATAAATAAGGACCCAAAATCTATTTTGTCAAATTTGAACCAGTGGATAGAACTTATGAACACAATACAAAATATATTAAATGTGTTTTTTCTGGTTGTGTGTGTGTGTGTGTGTTTATATGTGTTTTACTTGCAGGTGTGTGTGTACATATATGTAATATGGAGCCCAGAGTTTCATGTTAAGAATAATCCTTCATTCCTACACCTTATTTATTGAGGTAGATTCTTATGGTCAAGCCCAGAACTCACTGACATGGCTAGTCTACCTAGCAAGCTTGTTCCGAGCTTCCTCAGGCTCTGCCTTTAGAGGCTAGAATTGCTTCCCCATCCAGCCTGCATTTGCACGAGCTCTGGGAGTCCAAACTCTGGCCCTCATGCTTGCACAGGAAGCACTTTAACCATCGAGTGATCTCCCCAACCAGTAAAGGACTTTTAAGATATCATCCTGCACAGTTACAAATGAGTCACACAGGCAAAGTCAAATCTAATGAATATCTAATGCAGAAGTGCAGGCGGATTTCTGAGTTCGAGGCCAGCCTGGTCTACAGAGTGAGTTCCAGGACAGCTAGGGCCATACAGAGAGACCCTGTCTTGAAAAACCAAAAAAAAAAAAAAAAAAAAGACTTTCATCGATAGAGAAAGTAGAAAGTAACCAATTGTGATCTGTGGGTTTGCTGGCCAGGAAGATGAGCAGTACCTGTAGGTACCAATGTTATCATTAAAAGGTGCAGAGGATGTCAGGTGAAAGAATGGCCTATAGCTTGCGGGGACTGGACCTCCTACATTTATTGAGTGCCTGTCCATGGAGGATATTATATACATTGTGAAAGGAGAACAAAGAAAGATAGATAGCAGGGTGATGGGCAGAGAGGAGATCAGGAGGGGAATGCGAGTGATGCTGAAATACGTGTGATGAACGGGAGGTGGGTGCTCACGTCCATGTTAGCAAAGAGACCATCTCCAGGATTGGCTGTTACTTGGGGTATCAGGAGAGGAGGGCTTCTGTGGCTGCTGCCTGGTACTCAGTGCTGGCTTGGGCCAAAAGAGTTTGTGTTTGTGTCCAGTACATGAGTCCAGAGGCAGGTCTGGAATTCATGTGTAGGATGAGAGAGAACAAGAAGCAGGGGTGGACATTTGGAATACATCTGTTTATTCATCAATCTGTCCAACCTAGCCGCCTGTCTAATTCAAGAAGCAGACAGTGGTTCTCAGCTGAGAGTTGTCCTCAGCTAGCTCTTCCTGTGACCAGCAGCCCCAGCCCCTGCGATGCACTCACTTCTAACTATAGCTGTGTTCAGTGCTGGACCTCAGGGCATGTTCATAACGATGGCTCCAAGTCACCAAAACTGTATAGCAGCCATGATATCCCTTAGTGAAGGTATGCACTGGCAAAATACACCCTAGAAAGATTTTCATCCCGCCATTAAATTGGTGGTGTGTTGGGAAAATAAACCATTTATAAGTCATCATTGTATCTTTGACATCTAGAACAGTTTTGTGTGTGTGTGTGTGTGTGTGTGTGTGTGTGTGTGTGTGTGCGTGCTATGTGTGTGTATGCACATATCCATATACATATATGATATAAAATGTGTGTGTGTCTGTATGTATATATATGCACATATCCATATATACATATGTGATATAAAATGTGTGTGTGTTTAGTATTTGGGATATAGATTATAACAAGAATGATATAAATTCCCAGTTGGCCAGACTCCTCCTTATCAGAAAACCCTTCTAGAAATGTCACATTCCTGTGTCCTTGTCCTTACCCATCCTCCACTCTCAAAAGGAGATGGCCCTTTCATGTATTGAATTAGGAAATCAGATGATGAGCCTGAAGTTGTAACTCAATAATGGAGCTGCTTACTTAGTGCACTGGGCCCAGTGTTCTAGCCATAGCAACGCGCGCACACACACACACACACACACACACACACACACACACACACACACACACTCCAGTTAATGAGATGTCTTCAGTAATGAAGAGGGTGTGCTTGGATAAAGCATCCCTGCTCCTGGGTTTTCTAGACGGTCACAGCACTTGCCTGACTCAGCTCGCCCTGATCCTTCTGTGATTCCTGTGCTTATGATGAGATGTGGCAAATTGACACACAAGGTTGACCCTCCATAGGCCTTCCTTACCTAAGCATTGCTAGGACCTCCTCACATCAACCATGGCCCAACACTTACCCTTAGTGGGACTAAATGTTTCTCTAGTGGAATGAACATCATCTACTTGCTGAAGGAAATGTGGGGTCTTGAACCTGAGGACTGTAATGTTAGAGACTGGCAATCGCATGAGCTTTGATTTCCATAGTGGTAGCATGAGTATGATAATGTAAGCGCTGCAGAATTATTTAGTTGAGGCATACCAAACACTGCTTGGTGTCCTGGGAATTTTGGAGCATGATGTTTACAATGAGCCAGGGGTATCTATGCTCATACTCACCTGTGACAGCGTTGCCCTAGGGCACGTGTTATATTGACACCATTGGTGATAGTTCAAAGTCATGAGGAGCTTTTTTGCAGATAAAACTCTGGTTTTGTACACTGATAGCTCTGGGGTAGGGAAAAGCACATTTGTGAAGGAGCCTCTGTACAGAGTTAGTGCTAACTGCATCTTCTTGGCCCACTTAATCCAGTGCTTTGATGCCATCATTTTCCTCAGAAACCCTCCTACCTTCCCCATGGAATCCTCACCTCCTCCACGGTGTTCCCCAAGCTCAGCAACACCCCCAGATTTCCATCTAAAACTGATTAAAGTGCCATTAAGACTTGTAAGTGGGCCAGCTATGTCCTCCCAGAAACAGGTACCTGGCTCAGCAGAGTTGGCTGTTCTGCACCGAAAGGATAACAAAAGTCCTCTGCAAGTCCTTGTCAGCTGCCTGTCGCCTCTACAGTCCCTCAGACTGCCCACGAGCCCTTAACAAGGAACATGCTTTAGAGGAATCTTGTTGGACATTTCTCTCAGTTTAAACAGACATTTCCTAACTGAAAAGTTAGCCTTATCTTAGCATCTTTGACTTAGTGTTTGCTTTGGGAAGTTACGGTGAGAGTGAGAGGCCAGATTTCTTGTCCTTTTCCCAGTCTACTCTTGGTTCAAGAGTTACTGTTTGTTGGTTCAAGGGATGCACAGAAGCTGGGCAACCCGGAAATTCATAGATCTACGTATGACCCATGTAGGTAGAGTAGGCCCAAGGACATGTTTTTGTTTCCTAGCCAGAGAGCATACTTGGCTCAACCCTAAGAGCAAAGGTTTGCTATTCTAATGCTATTTTAATTTGGTTGAGTATAGGATATAGAAAAAATACTAATTTAGCCAATGCTATTCTTCTTTTTTTAAAAAATCAGGTTCTTTTTTGTTTGTTTGTTTGTTTTCGAGAAAGGGTTTCTCTGTGTAGTCCTGGCTGTCCCGGAACTCACTCTGTAGACCAGGCTGGCCTCGAACTCAGAAATCTGCCTGCCTCTGCCTCCCAAGTGCTGGGATTAAAGGCGTGCACCACCATGCCTGGCTGCCAATGCCATTCTTACTTTTCCTATGTGCCTAGCATCATAGGTTTATTGGTGAAAGCACTGAACTTGGCCTTCATAAAGTATATTTTTCTTGTCAGAGAGAAACCAGGCAGATCATGGTCTAACTAGACATTCTTAGAGAAAAAATCATAATATTAGCAATTTGGCTCTGAGATCAAACAAAGCCTAATGTGCAATGTTTCTTGATCATAACCAACTCTTGGAAATGATTGTGACATCAGTGAGCAAGAACTGAGAAGAATGGGTTCAATCAAGTTGTGGAACGGGAGAGAGATGGGCAAAGCAGCCAGAAAATAGAACAAGAGTATGGGGTGTGTGTTAATGTGACACGTAGGATAATGGCGCGGGGAAAGAATGAGAGGGCGTGCAGGGGGATGCGTGCAGTCAGAAAGAAACTAGATAAATTCCAGGAGTGGAGGAGCCAGCACATGCATGCCTAGGGATAAAAGAGGTCAATGTATCAGGAATAGCAAGGGCGAGGTGTCCGGGGCCCATCCTGGGAAGGGCTCACAGGGCCTGTGTTGGCAGGGTGAGATGGGAGACTGAGCAGAAGAGCTACAGACTTCTAAACCAAATCTCAACTCCTGAGAGTTGGTGTAAGTGGCAGTGCGGCAGTGCCATACACGAGGTGAGTTAGAAGCTGATAGCGGTGATATAGGTGGACATCCAAAGCCACGATTTGGTCCAGGAGGTGTATTCAGAGCCTGGGTTTATGATGCGTAAGAGCCAGTGTGATATAGAGGTATGTTACAGGAAGAGGTGAGTCAAGGAGGGCACTGTCACTTTGCTGTAGAGGTAGACAGACCTAAGGCTTTGTTCTATATCTGGAGGCCCTGCTCCCGCTTCTGTCTTGTTCATGGGCATGGTCAGTGAGGTCCATGGTGGCAGGTCCATGTCCTTGTTGTTACTCCATTGCTGCTGCCTGGCACAGTGCCTGCTGCACAGCTGGCTCTCTGCCCATGCTTGTGGAATGTGTGCCCTTCCCTTCTTCACAATTCATGATCTCCATAAACCTCTAGGATCTCAATGGTAGCCCCAACCCTACATCTCGGTGTGTAGAAAGTGAAACACGGAGTTTCTGAAGTTTAGAATAGCCAACATTCTGAGGATATCATCACATCAAGCGCGCATGACAACTGCCCATATCACTTGTTCTGTAGAATGCTGCTGAAGTTTGGACGGCCCAGAAAGGGCACTGATTTGCAGCAAACATACTGGATTATTTCTGTCATTTTCGTTAAGACTTGGTCATTAAGAGTCACTTAAGTGACTCCAAAGTAAAGGACGGACTTCTATGTCTAGAAGTGAATTCCAACTAGTTCCAGCTGCATCACTGCAAATGGAAATGGCTTCCCAAGGAGCCAGTATTATTTATTATGATGATTGCTGTTCTGAAATTCTGAAGGAGGACAGTGGTGCTGAGGAAAGCAAATGAGCCTTGGCTGAGTTGTGTGGGAATCAGACATGGAATGAAGACCCCAGGTCCCCCTGTAGATCCTCTGTTCCTCTGCCCCAGATTTCCATGTCTGTATTAGCATGACCCAAGTGGTGGCTAAGCCAGAGGTGGATGTGTTGTGGCATCTCATTTTTTCATCATTAACAATTTAAAAATCGTTCGAAGGCCAGCAACTGAGTTTAGCTGGGAACAAATGAGAATTTGGTAGAAACATCAACAGTTCGGGGTTTGGAGCTTATTGCTGAGTAGGGAACCCCAGGTACCATTCCAGGAGAATCTAGGGGTCCCAAGCATTCTGCAGAGGGGTTCATAGCATCGCTGATAAGAGTCTGTCAGGGGATGGGGCCTATATGATTTACACGAGTGTGTGGAGAGGTTCTTTTTTAATGTTTTTTTATTAGATATTTTCTTTATTTACATTTCAAATGCTATCCTGAAAGTTCCCTATACGCCCCCCCCTGCTCCTGCTCCCCTACCCACCCACTCCCTCTTCTTGGCCCTGGCCTTCCCCTGTGCTGGGTCATATAAAGTTTGCAAGACCAAGGGGCCTCTCTTCCCAATGATGGCTGACTAGGCCATCTTCTG
>NC_034597.1:67776462-67789199 GCF_900095145.1 Mus pahari
CATTTGTCAATTCTTGATTTTATAGCATAAGGCATTGGTGTTCTGTTGAGAAATTTTTTCCCTGTGCCCATATCTTCAAGGTTTTTCCCCACTTTCTCCTCTATCAATTTCAGTGTTTCTGGTTTTTTGTGGAGGTCTTTGATCCATTTAGACTTGAGGTTCTTTATCTTCTGTCACAGCATGGGTCTCCATCTCGGCCAGTGAGTGGCATAGAAAAGAACAGATGCCAATTTGTTGATTGTTTTTACAGTTGATTGTATAAGAATATGTTTTTGCTTAATTATAGTAATTATGATATACATGTGATATATATATATATATATATATATATATATATATATATATATATATAATGTTATGTCCAGGGCTAAGTCCCTATAAGTCCCTAGGGAACCTGATCTTGAATCATCCTGTTGATCTGAGAACAGGAGGCCTACAATGCTTCTCACGTCCACATCTGTGAGAGGAGGACAGGTCACAATATGCACAGCTTCTAGCATGTGCTAGTGAGGCTGAGTGTGACATAGAATCAGTCACAGATCTAATGATTGCTCAGGCTGATGCCACGACTTGTAAATTGGAGACCATGTTTTCTTCTTGGGGTGATCATGGAAATCATTGAGTTAAAAGTAGAGGCCAAACTAAGGCCTTATGTCCTGACCACCTTCTATGAAAGCTGAGAGTCAGACATTGTGTGTCCTCTGTCAGTTCCCATGCTCTCTGCACACAGCCTAACATACCTTTCAAACCAAAGCACATTGAAAACAAACAAAAAGGAAACAATTCAGAATTTGCTGGTATATTATTTGTCGTTTTCAGTTTTTTGTTTTTAACAAATGTAACTTTCTTTATATGAAGTTGCCACTCTTGACATCTCTTGTGTTCACAGAGTAATCTTTCATAGTGTCCTACTGGGCAGCCACGGTCCAGTTAACCTCTGGCATTTACACTCGCTGACAGTATAAACCCTCTGTGTAAAGATTTGCTCCACTTTCCTGAATCTCAAATTCCAGACTTCAGAAGGAGCAGGCATATTTGAATGGGCGTACATCTGCATCTTAGAAAACTTTCATCTCCCCTCTTTCATTGCATTCCACATCCCTCCCCCAGTCCACCCAAGAGCAATTGGAGCTTGTGTTGCTAGGGTCAGTAAGAAGGGACTGCATCCACTTGCCCATTCTCCGGCCACCACTCTGCTGGCTGGCCTTAAAGCTTTAGGGGGTCTCTGTCCTTTAACTTGGGACTGACTGCCCCAGACGTGTCTCAGATCTGACCTCAGGAGCAGCAGCATCTTTCGTGTAAGATGGGTTTTTAATAGTGAGGGTGGCCTGGTGGATTGTGTCAGATGGTGCATGTGTGCACGCAACAGGAACTGAATGACAATAGATGGCAAATTTCAAGTGGTCCTTCAGCCTGCGAATGTTGCTGTTTTCTGACCTGGTCCTTTCTGATCCTTGCTGAGTGAGAAACACCCTGTGTAGTTCATCCTAAGGTTTCCTCTTAAATGACCTAGGAAAGGCTCACTGGCTTCATTTCATTTTAAGGGTTTCTCTGCAGACAAAGTGACCAGGATGCTAAGAACATTGCAGCTACCTCGCAGACCCAGAGGGCCCAGGAATTCTCTCCGACACGCTCCCGGCTCATTCTCATCTCCTGAATATTTCATTTCCAAGCCTATCAGTAGATGAGGGAGTGTGATAGTTTTCTCACTTTGGTCCTTCTCCCGAGAACTCTGTCAGCCCTGGGGTTGTATTTCAGATAAAGGAGTAGAAACTCTTTGTTGCCGCTGATGAACCCACAGGTAGGAAAGTGACACAGTCGTCCCTGGCAGCAGTTTCTAGCAGACTGCAGGCCACTGGTCTCTATGGCAGCAATTATTAGCAAACATTGTAATCCAGTTATAAAAGCCGTTTTTGGAATTAGCTCATATTTCTCCTGTCAATAGATTAATAAAACATTGCAGCTGAGTAAGCTCCATGATGGTTACTGCTTTTGTTTTGTTTTTCTGAGAATGTCAACTATGTAAAAAATACTTAATAAAACAATTTCTGAAAGCATATGGAAGTCTGACCAAAGGATAATTATGAGGCAAACTTGTATTAGAGTGAGATCTGTGGTGTGCTAGAGTGTTGTTGTTGACTTTACCAGGTTCAGATTTGACTATTGGAGAGCTCGTGATAAATATTACTGTTCTCAGGGCTCTGCCTCTACAGAAGAGAGGAGTGACCTAGCAGATGTCAGCGCACTGCCTTAAACTGGCTTAGCTGCATCCTGGAGGCTATGTTTAGGAAAATCTGAATCCACTCGCTCATCAGTCCCCTCCCTCCGTGTTGTGGTGAGATTTTACTACATTGCTTTGGCTCGAGTGGATCGCCCGCATGTAGCCTCCCAGGAACTCTCTTTAGATCCTAGAGTGAAACACATACACACATTATCTTACTTTTAAATGCCTTGGCTACTTCAAAGGCTGGGCACACCTAAACCTTCCCCTTCTACCCCAGGCCCAATCAGGGAAGTGACCAGTGGCCACTTACCTGGAATCTCACATAGCCAGTTGGCTTTCTCTTTTGCCACTACTGCCTACCATCCTCCTTCCCCGAGTCATGGCGATTCTCTTCCTCTCTGTGTCCTCTAAATGTCCTGCCTTGTGCCCAGCCATTGGCTGTGGGCATCTTTATTGATCAATCAAAAAACAGTTGGGGACAAGGATCTTCAGTGTCTGGACATGCAGATTCCCAATTGAATCAAACATTAGAACTAATGTCCAGCACCTCCATCCCTAATATACTTCATTTTGGTTACATTTTTCAGCATAGAAAAATCTCTAACAATATGTCTTGCATCGTGATGTAAAACATACTGAAAATCCAATCAAACTCGCTTTAACAAATTAACTTTAATCACATAAGAATAGATATTAGCATTTCCTAATTGATGAGCAGACTCAGCTGTTATTTTTCCCCCTGCAGTTTTGTCTCTTCTCTGTTTAATACTAAAAATGTGATAATGGCATTTTAAATCATCTATGAATCAAACCACTGGAATGTTCCCCTGAGTCATTCAATCATGTATTTTTTACTTGTCATAGATGGCCAACATTTTAAATGACTATACTATAGACTAAAAAGAACTGATTGCCTCAGTAAACGTATCGATTAGCTGGCATACATTAATACAATTCTTGAATCCAGAAGTCATATTTAAGCTATTCCTATACCTTGTATACATTGTTGGATTCCTTCCCCATCTTATGGGTAGGGATTTGTTCAAGTGGGTCATTTCTCAGCAGAGATGAATAATTAGGAACTTGCTGATCACACACAATAAAAATACATGCAGAGCTTTTTCATCTCTGTCTTTCCAGACTTTATTCTTTTTTCTACTGCAGCCTGTTGGCCGGAAACCACCCCCACCTATCTCCATTCCCAGGGAACTCTACCTCTTGGTGCTGAGCTAGGGTCTCCTTAGCTATCTTCCACTAACCCTCTCATCCTTCCTTTCTAGCCTGTCTTCTTTCCTTTGTGCCAGATACTGATCAGCAAGAAACAATTGCTATGTGGAACTCCCCCACTGGCCCCAGTGAACTAGAATTCAGGTAGACAGCTTTTACGATTCTTCCCGCCTTCCATTCTGGTTCTTCCGGAATTAGTTTTAGTCCCTGTCTATTCATCCCATCTGTAGGAACCCCTCTTCTTACCAGGACTGTTTGAGGACTTTAATTCTTGGTGTAAACCCCAGGCCCTAGCTCTTTCCATCGCTTCCCTCAGCCTTTCTCTTGGCCCATCTTCATTTTGTTCTGTTCTCCAATGAAGCTCTCTACCAGGGAGCATATACCATCACACAAGGATTCAAAGTAGGTGACAGCAACCAAAGAACAGAAAACAGAGAAGACCAGTCACAAACAGCAAGAAATACCTCAAACATCAAAACTCGAGATGTCTAGATCTCAGGGCAAAAGCACAAGCAGGGACAGCCAAGACAATTCGCCTCTTCCAGAAGCCAGTAAGCATTGTGAGAGTCTCTGAGAAATGCAGATTAGGTGAAGGAAAACACAAAGGCTTCAAAACAGCAATTACAAATATGTCCAAGGGCATTAAAGAGTACATGAACATGTGTTAATGAAGACTATGTACAAACAGTTGAGTGGAATAATGAAAACATTTCAAAACATAAATGTAGAATTAGAATCATCAAAGAAAAGCCAAATTGACATAAAAAGTAGAAATGAAGAATTTAGAAAGTCAAACAAAATCCTCAGAGGAAAGCTCTACCAACACATTACAAGGCATGGAATGGAGAACTTCGAGTCTTGAAGATAAGATAGAAGAAGTGTCTATCTCAGTCAAAGAAAATGTTAAATAAAAAAACAAAGACACAAACCATCCAGGACATCTGGGATAGATCAAACATCTGGACATCTGGAAAAGAACAAAGCTATGATTAATAGGGATAGAAGAAGAAACCCAAGTCAAAGATACAGAAAATTCTTTTAGCAAAATCATAGAAAACATTTCCCCAGTCTAAAGGAAGTTGCCTACCAAAGTACAAGAAGCATACAGTACACCAAATACATGAGACCAAAAGGAAGAAATCCCATGTATTTCATAACAATGAAAATACTAAACAAATAGAATACAGAAAGGATATTAAGAGCTGCAAGGGAAAAAGAACAAGTATCATATAAAGGCAGACCCATCATAATATTGTCTGACTTCTCAATGAAGACTCTGAAAGCCAGAAGGTGATGAAAGATGTTCTCCAAACTCGTAGAAACCATAGATGCCAACATAGACCCAGAAAAACCTCAATCACAGTTGCAGGAAAAAGAAAACATTGCATAATCAAATCAAATTTAAGCAAATTTTGTCTGCCATCTAGCTATACCTAACGTTCTAGAAGGAAAACTTAGTCTGAAAATGTAAACTTCACCCAACAAGACACAAGACATAAGTAATTCCAGAAGAGTAAATAAAAAGGATGCTGTAGCAACAAAATGCCAGCAATCAATCAACACAGCATATTGATAACTTTCAATATTAATGGTCTCAACTCTCCATTAAAAAGATACATAATAACAGATTAGAAAGCAGGATCCATCAGCTGCATCCAAGAAACACACCTCAACATCAAGAATAGACATTACCTCAGGGTAAAATGATGGGAAAAGGTATTTTAAGTAAACAGACCCAAGAAGCAAGCAGATGTAGTTATTTTAATATCAGACAAAAGTAGAGCTAATCAGAAGAGATTCCCATCAAAGGTAAAATCCACCAAATTTAAATTGTAAGTATTTATTCCCCATACATAAGGGCACCCAAGTACATAAAAAACACACTACTAGTGGGTCACTTCAATATCCCATTCTTGCCCATCAAGGGTCATCCAGACAAAAACTAAACAAAGAAATGCTAGAATTAAATAACAGCACACATCAAATAGTCTTAACAGTTATCTACAGAAAAATTCATTTAAACACAAAAGAATATACCTCTTCTTAGCACTTTATTGAACTGTCTCAAAAACTGAGCACATATGCAAACACAAAGAAAGGCTCAACAGATGCAAAAAAATTTGAAATAACTAAATCCTATTTGATCATCATTAATTAAAGCTGGATAGCAATAATGATAGAAACAACAGAATGTACACAAACTTATGCAACATGAACAACTCACTATTGAATGAAAAATGAGTCAAGACTGAAGTCAGGAAAGAAAGATGAAATGTTAGAATTCAATGAAAATGAATCACAACCTACCCAAGTCTATGGTACAAAAAAAAAAAAAAAAAAAGGTTGTTAAAGTAGTTAAGTTCATAGCTCTAAGCACTTGCATCAGGAAACTGGAGGGATCTCATATTAATATTTTAACAGCATATCTAAAAGATCTAGAACAACAAGGAGAAATAATACTCCAAAAAATAAAACTAAAAGAGAAGAAATAAATTTCTGGCTGGAATAGATAGTATAAAGACAAACAATCAAACAAAAAAAACAATAGAACTTACTAATGAAGGGAAGAGTTGGATCAAATCTTGGAGAAAATCAGCAAGTTTGACAGACCCTTAGCTAAATTAAGAGGAGAGATAAAAAATCAAAGATAAGGTTGTCTCCATATCTCCATAGTCTTGACGTCTTAAGTAGAGAATTAAGAAACAGAAGGAACACAGATAGGAAAGCTGTAGTCAAAGAATCTTTACTTGAAGATTGTTATGACTTTTATACATAAAGGATTACAAAAACTCCATCAGGACATTTCTACAAATGATAAACCTTGTCAGCCATGTAGCAGGATACAAAATTAACACACACACACACACACACACACACACACACACACACACACACACACACACACAGAAACCAATTGCCTCCATATATACAGTTGATAAGTATATGAGAATGATATCAAAGAACCAGTATCTTTCATACTATTTTCAGTAGCGTTAAAAATAATAAAATATCTTAGGATAGCTCGAACCAAACAAAGAAAAACTAAAGACACTTAGTTTCAAAATAGAAAAATATTTTATGCTTGTGATGATTTGTATATGCTTGGCCCAGGGAGTGGCACTATTTGGAGGTGTGGTCTTGTTGGAGTGGGTGTGGTCTTGTTGGAGTAGGTGTGTCACTGTAAGAGTGGGCTTTAAGTACCTCATCCTAGCTGCCAGGAAGCCAGTCTTCTAGTTGCCTTCAGAACAGGAGGTGAAACTCTCTGCTCCTCCAGCCCCATGTCTGCCTGGATGCTGCTGTGATCCCACTTTAATGATACAGGACTGAACCTGTAAGCCATCTCCAATTAAATGTTGTCCTTTGCAAGAGTTGCCTTGGTCATGTTGTCTATTCACAGCAGTAAAACCCTAATTAATAATTCTCATGGATTGGTAGGATTAATATAGCAAAAATGGCCATCCTACCAAAAGAAATATACAGATTCTGTACAATCCCCATCAAAATCCCAACATAATAATTCACAAAACATTGAAAAGCTAGTCTTCAAATTCATTTGGAAACACAAAAGTTCTAGGATAGCTAAAAGAATCCTGAATAATAAAACAACTGCTGGGGGTATCGCTGTTCCAGGTTTAATGTTACATTTCAGAACCATAGTTGTTAAAACAGCTTGGTTTCAGCAGGGATAGATGTAGTGGTCAGTGGAATCAAATTGAAGACTCACACAGAAGTCCATGTATAGACACCTAATTTTGACAGAATTAGAAATACACTGAAAAAAAAAGACAGCATCTATAACAATGGATGCTGTTCAAACTGCTTTATTTTGGCTGCATATAGAAGAGTAAAGATAAATTCATCTCTATCACCCTGCACGAAATTGATCTCTAAGTGGATGGAGAAACATAACATAAGATCAGATACCCTGAAAGGAAGAGAAATATGTTCATAGCCCTGGTGTGATTAGGTGCCAGTAGCGAGCTAGCAGGGGCCCTAAAGAGGCCTATAAAGCAGTCTAGGGGCCAATCGTTCAGGGTCTTCCACTGTGGAACTATAGTTGGACACTTGGTTGAAGGTGATATCTGGTGAATAGATGGACATATGGGGGGGTCAAAGCCCAATCTGGGTTTTGTACTTTGAAATTTCCATGGGCAGAACTACCTTCAGTTGTTTTTTTTTTTTTTAAGATTTATTTTATTTATTATATGTAAGTACACTGTAGCTGTCTTCAGACACTCCAGAAGAGGGTGTCAGATCTTGTTAGGGATGGCTATGAGTCACCATATGGTTGCTGGGATTTGAACTCCGGACCTTCTGAAGAGCAGTCGGGTGCTCTTACCCACTGAGCCATCTCACCAGCCCCACCTTCAGTTTTTTTGTTTTTTGTTTTTTGTTTTTTGTTTTTTTTTATGGTAAGCCCTGAGCATCCCATAAGCCTTTGGCAGCGTCCATACAGTGTATTGATGCTTTTAGGCCAAGAAAAGACACAAGTAGGAAGGAGACAAAGGCAAGTCAGGCTTAGAACCCATTGTTGACCACTGTCCCTCAGTTGACTGCTTCCCTCCCTCCCTCCCTCCCTCCCTCTCTCTTTTTCTCTCACAGTGTATCATTCCTGTGATGATATTGTACTGTCATGAGTGTAGGCAAAATGTTACTTCATTTTTGAAGTTTTATATAGACAAAGTGCACTACCTTACTTGTTTATTAAACGCAACATTATTTTCTGAGATTTATCTTCATTGATTTGTTTAGTAATGTTTTATGTTGGGTGTCTGAGTCTGGCCCAATACTAATTTCGATTAAAATTCGACTTCTCCCTTGTGTTGTACCTGGAGGGTGGGATGGAGATATTTTGCCTGGGAAGGACTATATCTAAATACCATCCATTAGTCTCCAAATCTGATTTTCTGGACACAGGACTGAGCCCGTGGAATAGCATATTAGAAATAAGAATGCCCAGCATCTCCAACATCTGTGTGACTAGAGACACCCTGTTTCTGCCGTGTGTCTATGGGTGCCAAGCGGATCATTACTTCCAAGAACAAGAACTTCAAACAACACAGTCAGTCTCATGCGTTTGAGGGAAGACACCTACTCAGATGTGACGTTTTTTAAGGTGGTAGAGGGGTTGAAGCTTCAAATCAATGCCTTATTTTCTCATATTGGTGTACCGGGTCATGTTTTACAAAACTACTGATCCATGTTACAAGCTTGTGTTTTGACTTTCTTATTTTATTCTTCTAAATATATTTTTACTTTTGATTAAGTAATATGCAAGTGTGTTTCTCTGTGTGTGTACGTGCACATGAGCATAACTGGCTGTAGACGCCAGCACTTGGGAGGCAGAGGCAGGCGGATCTCTGAGTTCAAGGCCAGCCTGGTCTACAGAGTGAGTTCCAGGACAGCCAAAGCTATGCAGAGAAACCCTGTCTCAAAAAAAATCAAATAATAATATAATATAATATAATATAATATAATAAAAAAGAGATGGTATCAGATGTCCTAGAGTTAGAATTCCAGGCTGTTGGGGGTTGCCCAGTGTGAGTGTGAGGAACAGAATTTAGTTCCTCTTCCAGAGCAGTGTGCTCTCTTGACCACTGAGCCATCTCTCCAGCCATGCATTAACGAGTGATTTTCTTAGCCATACAACACAAGAATGAAGATAGAATGTAGGGTAGAAACCTAGAGACAGAATCTTATTGATCTGATTATGAGTGCTTAAGCTAATACTGTGATCCATATTTTTCTTACTCCAAAAGCACTCATTTATGTGTTTTGTTTTAATGAATACTATTAAGTTTATCTCTAGCATACATAAAAATTATAACTGTATTTATATGTTATAATTTTACCAGGTCAATCTCAGAAAGTAAAATTAACATATTTACATAAATTAATTGGAACAAAGTCTGAGTTGAGATTTTTTTTCTTCCAAGAGCCATTTAGAGATATTTTGTGATTGTTCAGTTTTAACCATTTCACTTCAGAATTTGGATTTGTTTTGTATTTCTATTGCTCTCTCAAAAAGGACAATAACTTACCAGGCCCTGCTGCCATCAGATGAGCTTTTCATATTATCATCTTTAAATACTAGGAATTTAAGAGAATCAAAGTTAAATCCCTGTGACTATAGCCATGTGGTCTAAAAGATTATTTCTGGTGCTTATGACGTCTACTCTGAAGTTTTATCAATAGATAGTAGAAGATTAATTATTTTTATAAAGAATTAAATTATTGTGCACCCTTATAAATATGTAACAAGTTTAAAAATAAAGACAACTGCTGGAGAACATTGTGAAAACTTGATTTGAGGCTAATGCTTCTAATTATAGATTAGGAACATCAAGTCAGGCTGAGCTACACTGTCAGTGCACAAGACAGCTCTTTGTAAAAGCCTGAGGTTTTTATTAGTTCAGGCAAAGCTGATAGAGTGTCCCAGCCATCATAAAGGGGAGAATTGACATGTAGGCATTTTGCAGGTATAAAACCATTCTCACCTGCCACTCAGGGATATAAATCAGCAATATAGGGCTGCTATCCAAGAAGCAGACATGATCTGGAATTACATTAACCAAAATGCAGGACATTAGAGCCATGAAATAAGTCATGCACTGTGTTCAACATTGATAAGACACATATTAGAGGCTAATTTTCAGCTCCATATTTTAAATACACTATTAGGAAACTGGAGATGGTCCAGAGAAGAGGAATGAGAATTATTTGAATGTACAAAAATTTGTCCATGCTGAAAACTGAGATTAGCATTCTATATAACCAAGAAAATGAAGCCTATAGGATAGTATAGAAGTAGGGTTGAATGGGTCTCCATCTTTGGAATAACTGGGAGTGACTTATGCCTGAGGCCTTAAGTGTATCTTTTAAGGTAAATTTTAGCATTAGAAAAAGGGGTCACAATACAAGACTCAATTCTTCTATTTCTCAGATCTTGTACCTTCTACTTCACATATGAGAGTCAATGGGGGCATGATATCAAACTATGAAAGACTTTTGGAGGGAAGAAACATAATTATAATCTTCCTATTCACAGTGAGCCAGAGCCTTCAGACATTATCACATTTATGTCTTGGGAAACTCAACAGGGACCTGGAAGAGTGGCTAGGGATGAAGGAAGAAGCATGAACCACAAGGTGGAGACCAGCCGCTGGGACCGAGTGTCAGATGCAGGCTGCATGGCCATTCGTGAGTCATGTGTCAGGGTATGAGTGACAGTAATAGACCAGTCAGGGGTCCTTAAAACTGGATAGCTGTTATTCTGGAGGTCAGCAGTGTGAAGTAGACTTGTATGAGCTAATATCAGGGTGAGCTGGACATCATGGGCAGGGGTCCTTCCTAACCTCTTCTCAGCTCTGGGGGGGGGGGGGGTTCTTCACACTTAGTTTCTACATGGTTGCTTTCTATCTTCAAAACTAACAATGACCAGAACACATGCTTTTATCACTGACTCTGCCTCCCACTGCCCTTTCTAACTCTGTCAGGATAGTGTGGTTATGTTGGACCCACCCAGGTAATCCAGTATAAGCTCCCAACCTGGAATTCTGGGCGTCAGTTTGTACTCAGTTCATTGTAGTTGAGAACGAGACAGTAAAGTTCACACATTCAATCTTGTCAATAAACAGTGTCAATTGGTCATCTGGTTCCTTTCTGAAGGCAATGATTTGGGGGTTAGAAACTTAGATTGACTGGAGTGAACTGTTGAACTGTTTCAGTGACAGAAGATGGAAAGGAGAAATAGCCATAAGAGGTCCTTACTAGCGAACTTTTAAGTTTGTCCCCTTGGTTCAAGAGCCCTTAAAGTAGTACACATAAAGCAGAACTTTGTCATTGGTCTTTGTCACTTTTAAATAGTACCCAGAATAATGGAAGACTGATGAAGTTTGTTTCCAAGAACTGTATGGAGAATACAGGCTCTGGGAGTTATTCTGATCAATGTCAGCCTGTCATGCTAAGCCCTATACTTCCTCCTCTTGAATAGTCTGCTTCTAGAAAAGCTTGGGTGTAGTTCTTACAGGACTGTCACCTCTGGTACACAGTGCACTTTGAGAGGTGGCACTCTGTGTCTGTCTCACAGGCTTAAACACTTTTACTAGAATATTTGGCATTGATGAATATGTCAAGAGAATGAGGGGAGGGCATGTGAAGAAGTATTCCTCCACACCAGCAATGCAGGGAGGCCAGCAGTCCCCAGCCTGGTGCTTCCACCATCCTCACACACATCCTTCCACGCTGCCCGATGTGACCAGAAGTGAAGGTAGGAACCCTTTCAGGGCTTCTGCAGTGGCTGTTGCTGCCAGCTCCTCCCTCACTGGAGGTAATTAGAGTCCCTCAGTCTGGGGTTAGAGCAGGCTTCATGCTGCCCTAACTCTGCCTGCAGGAGGAGAGGGGAACAGGCAGTGCCCGGGCCCTGCTGGTTTTCAGATCCCACATTTTCACCCTGTGCACCTGCAGGAACACTGGAAGGAAAACCCACTGCTCAAAAGTCTTTGCAGTACTTTGGATTTTATAATCTGAGTTTGTATGTGTTCAGTTAACAAAATGTCCACTTATGGAAGCATTTAGACTTGGAGTACTTCGAGTACAAGAACACATAAGGCCTGGCCCTTACTCTCAGCATGAGCATCTTGTCTTAGAGATGAGATAGAGCCTTTATGCAAATATCTGCAGTGCTGTAGTAGAAATAAGGAAAGTGTGCGGTGCCAGCAGGAGAGAGGCTCCTGATTTGGGAGAGAATCCATCATGAGGCTTTCCTTAAGAGTTCATATTTAAGTAAGAGTTTTACTCAAGCGCCAGATTCTCCTCCAGTTAACTAGCTTTGATAGTGTTGGAAGTTGCTATGCAAGCTGCTGAGCTAGAAAATATATCAGTGGCCTCACCCAGCACTGGACCCTCCATGCTTCTAGACTGACCTAGAGGCAAGATGTATGTATTGACTCAGTAGGGACATGACTGTTATGGTAGCTAACAACTTTCATGACTGGATTTAAGGCTTACGTCTTATCAGAGAATTTCATGCCTCGGTCAAAAGCCCCTGGCTGGAGAGATCATAAGCCCCAGGGTAGAACCTGTTATATTATTTTGATTAATAGACCTCTTGTCAAACTGGCTTCTAAGTATTTATGTTTATACTCATAGACCTGGGCTGCTCTCTGCCTTGTGCAGAGAAGCCCTCTTTGCAGTTTTGTATGTCTATTCAACAGATGTAAAACTGAGACGTCTTACACACACACACACACACACACACACACACACACACACACACACACACACA
>NC_034597.1:67789274-67852439 GCF_900095145.1 Mus pahari
GAGAGAGAGAGAGAGAGAGAGAGAGAGAGAGAGAGAGAGAGAGAGAGAGAGAGAGAGAGTTGAGAAAGAAGAGGCAGAAACAATGTTATCCCTGGAGGAGTGCTGTCTTCTGGACGTACACAGATAAGAAAGCCCCCTCCAGACTGTGTCCCATACCGAGGCATTATTAGCAGTTGAAGGATACCAAGGAAGGGAGAATCGTTCTTCTTTGAGGGTGTGGCCACTGTTAGGAATAGTATGTTTCAATGGATGGTTCCACACCCAAGCATGTGGGCAGTACTAACTGGACTTGGTTGGTTATAAAAAGAGAGAGTAAGCAAGAGAGAAGTAAGGGAAAGGAAAAAGAAGGGAGGGAGGGGAGAGAGTGATAGTTATGAAGTTGGGAGGACAATGTTAGGAGGTATCTAGGGAGGTGTTAGAGGAGGAAATGGCGATAGAAATAACATATTGAATTGTATATAAGTATGAAATTATCAAAGACTTAAAAAAAGAGTTTTGTGAGTACAGAGGTCCCTGGAGGAAATGTGTGTGGATAAAACTCTGAACCTAGTGACAAAACTATCAAGGCTCTTGGGGTGAGCATCTGCGATGCACATGATCATCCCCAAATTATGGGGAAATATAAATTTTTCAGAAGGTTTGATGTTTTGAAACTTGTTAATAACAGTTTCATATCATAGAGATAAGAGAATGTTTACTATGGGGGAGAAATCTATTTTTATATGTGATATAATATAGATTAAATTTTACACTCATTTGATAGCTACTGAAAAAGAAGGCATTTTCTGTTTCCGGGGGGGCAGAGATGATATAAATTTTCTGCATGTGTGTATTATACATGCACATTCATACAAGAATGTGTATATGGAGGTCACAACAGATATGGTCTGTCTATTTACTAGTGTTACCAGGAACCTGTGAAGGGAAAGAGAGGCCTTGTCCCCTGTCACTCATCTCCTCCGTGTTCCTTCCACAATCCCCAGCGGCTTTGACTTTGCAGGTTGGAAGGTTTTGTCTTCTGCATGGCTGCCCTTACACTGCAGGCAACTCAGCATCCGTCGCCTCCTGTAAAGACCGGATGAGTCTTGCTGCTTAGTTCGATCATCTACAGCTATGACAGTGGTGGTCAAGGACCACACCCTGCTTTGACTGCTAAGTTATACATCTCTCTTAGTTTCCATTTACTTCTTCCTCATATGTCACATCTCTGCAGATGGATTTGGGAGGTGGGGAGTCACAAGATTTCTTTGTCCTTTCCCCCAGTGTATTGAATAAATCTTTTTTTTATGTCTTTCACTATTAAAACAAGAACAAGAATAAAAACTCTTCCACTAGACTATTAGGAAAAATATCATTTGTAATCAAGAACCACTGATGTTTGGAAAATATGTTTTAAAAGTCTTTTCCTTGCTCATTTGGTAATTATATATGTCAATGATAAATTTTTAAATTAAATATTAGTACAGGGCCAGAGGTTTGGCTCAGTGGTTAAGAGTGCTTGTTGTTCTTGCACAGGACCCAGGTTCGATTCCAAGCACCCACAACTCAAAACATTTGTAACTCCAGTTCCAAGGCTTTTGGTGTTCTCTTCTGAGCTCTGCAGGCCCTAAGCACTCAGGTAGTACAGACATTCACATGGGCAAAACACTTGTGCCGATAGAATAACAGAAAATCAGAAAGGTTTTAAATTCTCCATAGAAAATTTAGGTTTTGCCCCTTGAATAAAATAAAGCCAGTGATAGTAGAAGGAACCATTCAGCCCCACAGAGTGATAAAATCGCTCATGTCTGGTTTCCAGCCCCCCACATTCTGGCTTACGCTAAGGTGCGTGATACTTTAAGGTGTACCAAATAAACCATTCCTCTAGGAACCTTAAAACAAGTGCATACCTTGTCTTTCAGCATGGACTCCTAACTTTTCTCACACCTGCTGCAGTTAATCTCGAAAAGGGCAAGCCATATTAAATTGGCAAGCTCCTGAATGCCAATAGAGCTTACTAGAGAACGTGTATATGTGGAAATTTAAAACTCCTCAAGGTTCCAGATTAAACACCTACAAACTCATGTAAATATATATCCCTGTAGGGCGGGGGAGCAGAATATGTGGCCATTTTTCTTCTAAAAATAAGCCCTATGGTTCCTTGAGTTCTAAATGTGCTTACTAAGACTGTGCAGACAGCCCAGGAGTGGGGCAGCACAGAGGAACTTTTTGGCTAGCTCATCAGAATTTGAACGCACCACTCCCCCCCCCCTCCACCCCCAAATCCGGGGATAGGATTTGAAACAGCTTAACTGAGGCTAACACACACTGACATCACGTCTTTTGTTGGGTGGTTGAAAATGACTTTCACTGCTATAGAAAGGAGAAGAAGTGTGTATTTTTAGGAATTCACCTGAGCATACAGAACTGTTCGGAGAGCAGCTATTCTAGTCTATTCTGGTCAGCTCCTGAAAATCCCCCACAGAACAGCTGCTCCAGATCCGCTATGGTGAGAATTAAGTCGTACCGCTCTGTGAAGACCGTGTCACCTTATTTGTTGATGATAAAAGAGCTTTGGGTCATTTACAGTAAAGGGGAGGATGGGGTAGGAGCTGAGGGGTGACTGACCCTGCACATATAGATCACTAAGAAGTAGGATAGGTCTAAGATAAAATTCCAGTGCATAGGACAGTTAAGGAAGACTGCCAGGTATTAATCTTTCCTCATATGGCCCATGGACTGTAGTTTATCTCAGAGACGCGAGTATCTTAGCTTATGTCATCAGACTGTAGATCTAGAAGCCCACTGACTCTCAGCCTACAGCTGCACTGGGTTTTACCAGGTCGCCTCGCTTTGCGTGAGGGATAGTACCCAGTGCCCGGTTGGGCATCCCTGCCCTACCGTCAGCCCCCTCGCTTGTCATGGTGCTCATCTTGAGACAGGCCTTGAGAGTCTACTGTAGAATGTCTATGGGAGAGGTTGACTGTTTCCTCTTGGGTGCTGCAACCTGCTGTGGGATAAAGGCTTCTTGGGGTTTGTATAAAGTCAGCTTCTTCCTTTCCAATTAAGAGCCATAGCATTGTTTGTTTTGCTCTGTTTTATTTTAGTCTCATGCCAAGTGTTCAGGATCTTTGAATTTTCTCCCCTTTAGCCTTACACTGGTTGTTTTTATCGTGAACATTCAAAGCAAGCTTAACTCTGATTTCTCTGTTTCTAAGAACACCCTTGTTCCAGGTCTCAGGTATTTCCTTTCTTTCCTTAAAAAAATAATATTCATTTTATTACACATGCATTGGTATTTTTGCCTACCTATATGTCTGTATGAGGATGTCAGTTCCCCTAGTATTGGAGTTATAGCTGTGATCTGCCATGTGGGTGCTGGGAATTGAACCTGGGTCCTCTGGAAGAGCAGCCAGTGCTCTTCATGAGACATCCCTCCAGTGCCTGCCTTTCTTTCTTTCTTTCTTTCTTTCTTTCTTTCTTTCTTTCTTTCTTTCTTTCTTTCTTTCTTTCTTTCTTTCTTTCTTTCTCCTTCCTTCCTTCCTTCCTTCCTTCCTTCCTTCCTTCCTTCCTTCCTTCCTTCCTTCGCTCCCTCCCGTCTGTCTGTCTTCCTTTCTGTCTTTCTTTCTTTCTCTTTTAATTTAAAAAAGAAAGCACTTATGTAGAAGCATTCAGAATGTCAACAAAACAGCTGCTTTTTTTCTTTTTCTATTTTCTTTTTTGTTTGTTTCTTTGTTTGCAACTACAGGGTGGTATTTTGTTAACAGAACAGTGGTTATTTTCATATAAGCTGCATCAGAAACAACTGAAGGTTAAAAAACAAAAACAAATCTAGTATTCCCATATATAACTAAACTGTGTGCTGTGCACCAACAAGAACCTGCTTTAAATTTCCATTCCGATTTACAACCCCAAGACTGTCCTTGGCAACTTTAGTGGCTACTGCAAGTACCACTAGGCTAAGGCTGGCTACGGACACATTCAGTAGTTTACTAACTGTGCTAGGAGGAGGAGACGGAAGAGGAGCGGGGAGGAAGAGAATGACAAAAATGAGCAGTTTTAAAACAAATCTTGCACAACTTTACATTTCAGTGTTTTTTCTTTAAAAGGATAAAGGAGTGAATTGTGTACAGGGGGCTGAAATGCTTTATACAAGAAGAACACTGTACTAGAGCCAACTTACTCATCACCTCCCTCATCTTCTTCATCCTCCTCTTCCTCCTTTGTTTTGTTTGTTTGTTTGTTTGTTTTTTGTTTTTGTTGTTTTTTGTGTTGTTTTTCTTTTTTGTTTTTTTGGTGTTCTTGCTCTTCCAGCCCTGTAGACCAGCTTTTTTTTTTTTTTTTCAATCCAGTTTCCCTCTGGTTCTTTAGGCATCAATACCCTTTCCTCTTTCTTTCAGCTCAGCAGCCTCCTCACAGGGCTGCTTGTCCTCCACAGAGGGGCTGCCCCACATCTCTCCCAGTATCTTTGCAACATCACCAGTGGATAAGCAAGGATGTCGGTTTTGATCCTGAGGCCGTGACTCAGAACAGAATGGGAAGAAGGCTGAAGGAGGCCTCTGTGTGCTTCGGGGTCCTTGCGCTTTCCTTTTGGTCTCCCCTTTGGGAGATGTAGGTTTTTATTTCTCTTTCATAAGAAGCCTGTCAGCTTTTTCTATGTCAGCTTTTTCCATGTGCCTTTTCTTCTGCAGATGGGTCATCCACCTCTCAGAGTGCTTCTGAGGACTCCCTCCCCCTCCCCCAGAAGCTGATGGAAGCATCTGGATGCTTCTCGTGCTCCTCCCGGCGAGTTTGCACAAATAATTCACATGATGACATCGTTGCCTCGAAGCTTGTTAGGATCTGGGCTCCTTTGACATGGAGTTTTTTTCCCTCTGTGAGGCACAGAGTAGCCCAGTGGCTGTCCGGCTCTTGCTTGCCCCAGTATTGTCTCTATGGAGCTCAGTGTACTACAGTGGCTGTCCAGTTCCCATTTTCATCTACCATTGATTTACTCTGTTCTCTTTGGGAGACAGAAACGTAGGTCCCTGTAGTGAAGGCCAGCAGGAAAACTTTGTTATGAAAGCAGTAGACGCACATCTGCCGGGTACTGGAGGCTAAAAGACTCTCGGTTTATCTGACCGTGTGGTGTGTCTTCTGGCCTCAGTACTGTATTTTCATGGTCATAGGAGCTTAAGGCTGGAAGAATTGGAAGGGCGATGTTAAAGGTCAGGAAATAAAGTGGCTTTCTGATGCATGAATCTTCATTGCAATATCTCCAGGAAAATATAAAAATTGTCTCCACTGAGCATCTCTGGGTACAGATAACTTATTCCCAAGGCCAGTTGTTTTCTCTTCAAGATAGAAATTCTAATAATCTGTTAGGCCACCACTCCTTGTCTATAACTATAACTAGATTAGAAATACAATAGTGGAAGTGGAATTTCTATCTCCTATTGCCTCTGGTACTTAACTCTATGGAATCTGGGAAAACACTTTTGGAACCAAAATAAAAAGGAGAAAATGAGAGCCAAAATGAAGCTGGACTTAATAACCCGAATTTCTTGTGCATTATTAACTTAACAAAGGTGCCTGCTGGGCGGTGGTGGCACACACCTTTAATCCCAGCACTCGGGAGGCAGAGGCAGGCGGATTTCTGAGTTCGAGGCCAGCCTGGTCTACAAAGTGAGTTCCAGGACAGCCAGGGCTNNACAGAGACACCCTGTCTCGCAAAAACCCCAAAAAAAAAAAAAAAAAAAAAAAAGGCATGGCACACATAGGCATTGCACATAAAGCTGTGGCCAGAACATGCCAGATGTCCTCCCACAGAGAGAGAGGGAACCAGAACAAGTACCCAGATAAGGCAGAAGGCACAGATGGGTAATGACCAGAAAGCAGAAAGTCAAGTTGACTGGATGGTACCTTTTGGGTGGTCCTTTCAACAAGGATGCCTTTTTGAAGAGGTGATGTTTGGCCACTGTGATCACGGGGACCGTGTGCCACTCTTTGGTATCCCACTCATTATCATCATCGTGAAGAATTGAGTTGCTGGTGACAGAGCTGCTCAGTGGCCGAGCATGCACATCTGTAGTGGGTGCTCAGCTCTAAGATACAGCTCTAACACAGTGTCATCAAGCAGCATGAACGTCTTCCCTCCCTCACCTTATTTTATTGGATATGTGTTAAGTTTGAACCATCTCTTGGTTGAGATAAGTTTTGTTGAGATTTGAAGGTCTTAAAAGAGGTCAACTTGTCTTCAACTTGATGGGCCACCCTCTGTCCACCTCTTGCTCATCTGAAATTGAGGTTTCACCTCTGTATCTTGCTTGTATTCGAAACCTAATGGTTTCAATTGGCCATCTTATGTATTCTCTCTCTCTCTCTCTCTCTCTCTCTCTCTCTCTCTCTGTAATGACACATCACACATGTCTGATTATTGTATTCCCTGTAGAACTTATTGATTCTCTGCATCCCATCCTCCCATTTCTTTAACTTCATAATTTAAGCTGTCTTCATACTATGGCTTCTGTGACCATGGAGGTTACTTGAAGGATTTCCGGTGTTTCTTTGTAAGATCTATTCATTAGAGTATGAACAAGGGAACAGACAGTCACCAGCTAACAGAGAATGAAGTCAACCAGTGATAATGTAAATGAGCTTCGGGTCTAGAATATTCCTTGCAAGAGTTGCACGGTTAAAACAAAAACAAAACCCTCCTTACCTGCTGACAGACTGTCAGAACCCTTCAGAGCCATCCCGCTGTCATTTTGTCCTTTCAGGCTTTTCTGGACACTCACTTGTTACCTGAGCACTTCCCACCTGGCTCTCCATCTGCCTCCTGAGCAGCTGTGGCCCAGATCCCATCCTGTGGCCCAAGGTTCCCCATGTGACATGACGTACCTAAATCCCTCTCTCTGTACGAAACTCTTTGAGGTTTGGGACAGGGACCATGCCATCCCCATCTTTGTTTTGTTATTATTTCTTATTGGGTTAAAAGCCATGTCACATAGAAGTGGCTGATGGAAAGTGACTGATTCAGCGACATTCAGTACTTGACAGCGTCGTACAGTCACTGCTCCCAAATATTCTCACAATCCCAGAAGGAAACTCTATCCTCGCTTGGCAGCTGTTTCCTGTTCCCTTCCTCCCCAGCCTCTGGCAAACGCTACTTGTTACATTTATATCCTTGGTGGTTTGCAAAGCACCTTGCCAGAATAGGTGCTTAACAACTTTTTACTGGAATAATACAAATGGACTAAAAATTCCGAAGAGAGAGCCATCCTGATTTCAGTTGCTTTACTCACCCAGACAATGTTGGACTGACCACAAGCCAGGCCATGTGCCGGGGGGGGGGGGGGAGGGCACAGGAAGTGACCAGTGTAGCTACATCCTTGCTGTCATGGAGACTATATAGTCTGACTCAGGGTTGGATCATAGAAACATTATGTGCTTCACTCATGATATTTGAATTTTCTAGTAGCCAAACACATTCATTAAATGTTGCTGCTGTTAAAGTTTCCGCAAACTAGTCACTGAAATCAACCCAGATGGCCTGTTCAGTGGTACTGAAGAGCAGGAGGCTGATGTTTGGTGCTGATGCTAATTCAGAGCACCAGCAGGCTGCATTCCTGGTGGAGCAATGCATGCTAATTCTGCCAAATTCCTGGTGAATTTTACATCGAAGCACATTTCAGTTTGAACGAGGAACCTGTATTAGTTTCCTTTCTCAGGGCTGTGAGAAGATACCCTTCAGAATGACTGCAGGAAGGCCCACAGTTTGAGGGTGTAATCTGGCATGCTGGGAGACTTTTATCAGCAAGAGATTGAGACAGTGAGTCACATGCCACCCATAGTCAGAAAGCCGAGCCTAATGGCTACCAATGCTCAGCTTACTGTACAGCCTGCTCCTTATGCAGTCCAGGAAGCCCCACCCTGGACTGGTACTGCCTTTATTCATGAGGTTTCCCTCCTCAATTAACTTAGTCTAGAAATTCCTACAGAGACGTGGCCAGAGGCAAATCTGGATCCTGCCAAGTTGGCAAGTGGCTGGAACCCCCCATTTTGTGGTTTCAGCTGCTGCACGTGGCTGATGCTCTCCCTGTTGCTCCAAACAGTTCCGGGGAGTTGGTGGGGTGCTGAAAAGGTAATTTCAAGTGTGGTATGTGTCAAATAAAAATACAGGATTCTACAAGTCCATACCCTAGAGAATCTAGTATCATTGTGATTTGTGGGAAGTCTCAGAGAGTAAGCAGAAAGCTGTGTGACAAGCTGTGGTGGTTTGAATATGCTTGGCCCAGGGAGTGGCACTATTTGGAGGTGTGCCCTTCTTGAAGTGGGTGTGGCCTTGTTGGAGTAGGTGTGTCACTGTGGGTGTGGGCTTTAAGATCCTCATCCTAGCTCCCTAGAAACCAGTCTTTTCCTCTTATCCTTCAGAACAAGATGTAGAACTCTCAGCTCCTGCAGCACCATCCAGGCCTGGATGCTGCCATGCTCCTGCCTGGATGATAATGGACTGAACCTCTGAACCTGTGAGCCAGCCCCAATTAAATGTCATCCTTATAAGAGTTGCCTTGGTCATGGTCTGTTCACAACAGTAAAACCCTAAGATAGAAATTGGGTCTTAAGAGTAGAGAATAAGGTTACATATACCCCCACTCTGTATTAGTTTTCTGTTACTGTGACAAACACTGTGACCAAGGCAACTTAGAAAGGGAAAAGTTTAATTGGGCTGACAGTTTCAGAGAGTTACAGGGCTGGATGGTGGAGCAAGGCAGGAATAGCAGAGAGCTCACATCTGGACCCGCATATGGGAGACAGAGAGGCACACAGAGAATGGAACCAGTCAGAGAGGCACATTGAGAGTGGAGCCAGTCTTCTGAAACCACAAAGCCTGACCTGAGTGACCCTTCTCCTCTAACAAGGCCAAATGCCCTAACTCTCCCCAAACAGTTCCACCAAGTATTCAAACATACAAGTGTATGACAGTGGTTCTCAACCTCCCTAACACTGTGACCCTTTAACACAGTCCCTCATGTTGTGGTGGTCCCCAACCATAAGATTATTTTCATTGCTACTCTTCTGAATCATAATGTAAATATTTGTATTTTCCAATGGCCTTAGAGTGACCCCTGTGAAAGAGTTGTTGCACTCCCAAAGGGGTCACAACCCATAGGCTGAGAACTGCTGGCTTATGGGGTCATTCTCCTTCACCCCTCCCCCCCACTGCTTCTCTGCCTTCGGCATCCTGGGAGTGAGTGAGCTGCACCTGTCTTAGTAGGCTTGAGATGAGTTTGCATTTGCAGTTCCTAGACTTTTGCTGTTCATAAATTCCTATTGTTTTTGTCCTTAACCTTTCCGAGAATTGTGTTATGTTGGAGAAAACGTTACTGTTACTGTGTTTTCTGTCACAATCTATCCATTAGCCTAAGTCAGTTCATTTGAAGAGACTGAACTCTAAAGATTCCTTAGGTTTTTTGTTGTTATTGTCATTTATTTTTGAGGCTTTAAAGGTATTACTTTAAAACATAATGCACTTCTGGCCACTGTTTTCAGGGCAGACCCTTACCTCCTGAGCATGGTAAAGCAGGTCCACTGCCCTTCCTGCTTCCACGCCAGTGCCACAGTCTCATTGGCCTCATGGGATGCCTTTACAGAGAGGGACTAGAGTAAAATTTCCTCTGACCTTCAGGGGCTCTGCTGGGCAAGCAGAGCCACATGTGGCATTTTCTAAGTGACTGAGGCACCTGTGTGTCATTCTTCTGGTGGCAGTTCTCATCCTGCTGCTCTGAACCACTGGGACACCGGTTTCCTCATAATAACTGCTACATAAGACTGTCTGGTAATGCCATGCTCTCAAGAAGCGTGTACAGACAGAGGGGCCACCGAAGGCAGAGCTGCATCTTAGGGACCATTAATAAAACACATTCCAGGTGGCAGGAGGGTGGCTGGAAGGATACTCATGAAACCATCAGAGTCACCTTTGACTTCCATGGGTACCCCGCTCTCCTGTTCCCACAGCCAGGCAGGGAGCCCACACACAGCCACCGTGTGGTTTCCTCACATCTCTGTTTGGGTTTCTGAGAAAACAGCTACTTTGGGGTACCTTCTTTCTCAACTCCACCAGGTAAAGCAGCTAGTGCTGGCTTCCTTTCCCAAGAACCACTTAGAGATCAAAGGTGGAGATGGGACCAGACTCTATTCATTCGGCAGAGATCCTGAGTGAGCCTTAGTCTCCTTCAGGGCATCTTCAAGGTGGTTCTTCCTCAGTGACACTTAAGATTTAATGGTGATTCACTCCATTCCCAATATGTTTTTCGATCACAGCCATTTTAATGTTTAGCTGTGTGTGAGCTACAGTCTAATTAGCTGTTTTGAACAATCAGCTCTTACTGGATGTCTGCTCTCTTCCAGGAGTCCTATTCCCAGCCACCTCTCTGGATGCTCTCCTTGCCCCAGCCCCCACTTCTCACCACTTCCCCTTCTACCCTTCATCCTCTTACATTGTCTATGTTCTTAGTCTCATTCTGATCTTATGTCCCATGATGAAGAAATTCCCACAGGGGAAGGAAACAAAACATACATCTCGCTAATAAATCTGTTTCCATTCCTGTCACATTTTCCCATGACCTTTAGATTCTAGGATGGTAAGAGGCACAGGTAGAGCATTTTTTGGTGTCACCAATCTACAGAGCCCAGTCCTCCTCACACAGTGTCTCTGCCCCAAATCCAGTGTGTGTGAGTGTTCACACAACTCTTCTTGCCAGAAGGACACACTGTGGTGCATATATTGGTCTCTTTGCAGATCCCTCAGGCTTGATGGGTGTTTGGCAAACACAATGCTCTGGTTAGGTTCAGCAAGGCAAACGGAAACTCATGCTTCAATCAGCCATAGGAGTTTCAGAATTCCGAATGTTCTTCCGTCTCTCATAATTTCAGTTTATAGTGAATTGCAGGAAGTGTGGCATGCACATGAAGTCATTCCCATCACCACCCTCTAGGCATTGATTTTAGAGGAATGAGAGTGTCACACACTGGGGGTCAGTTAACCGAGTGTGTGTTGTGGAGGCTCAGGCTGGAAGGATCATCCCATGTGTGGATCCTGCTGACAGCGATGCACTTTCACTAATTGGATGTGGGAAGCTGTTTGGCACTTCACTTTCCTGAGTGTCACTTTTATAACCTCTCACAACCCCTGCCCACCTACAGAGTCTGTCACGTGGCCTCTCCCCCTCCCCCCACCCCACCAGTTTGACACAAGTCTTATTACTGTCTAAATAGCACTTAGTCTGTCATATGCAGCATTAGCCTTGAAGATTTGCAGTCCGTGTTGTAATTTTTTGAGGATGAAAATTGGTTAAATGACAGGAGAAATATGGTCATTCACAAAGAAAATTCTTTGCGAGTTTCATTTTCTGTTCTAATCATTCATACCCTTGTCAGTAACCTCATTAGATCAAAGGGTCTGAGGCATTTTGTACAAAACGGGCGTGTGTTCCAGTGACTGTGGCACACATCTTTAGAATCTGAGCAGTGACTTTCCTTCCTGATGGGAGAATAGTCATTTTCAGATGCCTTTAATTTTTAACTTGGAAAATTAATATCGCACAATGAGGTTTGCCTCAGGAGCCCATTGAAGCTAGACGCTCCAGCTCCTCTCATATTTACCACAAGTCTGAGAGCTCCACAAACTTGAGCCAGCAGCGTTCAAGGTCAGACAGATGAATTAACTTCCTCTTCAGGTCGAGAGTTTTTGGATGTTGCTCTTTTGCTATTACTACTTTTACTTGGCTGATAGGTCCCAGACATCTGAGGCAATGTGCCTGTGCCACGGATTTGAATATTAAAGGACTCCTTCCTTCCTGGAATAATAATGAGAAGATCAGCCAAGTTCATGTTGATTGTGGAGGCAGAGAGAAACCTCCCTATCGCTCTGGGCATGTCTGGGTAACAGCCCTGTGGCGCCATGCTGCCAGCTCACATCTGGAGGAGCTGGTCAGCACGGAACAGATGCTGGTGGGAATTGGGTCAGCAGAGCAGCAGAGCATGCACAGGACTCTCTCTTCTTGCGGTGACAGACATCACACTTCCTTCATGCTGATTTTGACAGTGACACCTTGCTCTGAAACATGAAGACATTCATTACCGTGAGGTTCAGAATCAAGAAGTAAAAGTCAAACTAGCTCCCAAGGATTTTTAAAATGCCACCTCCTCGTTTCCATGATCCTCTTGCTATTAAGGAGTGGTGTAGAGAAAGGGGACTCGAAAGGAGTTGTGAGTTCTCACATAGGCATTGTTGAGATTTCTTGGCTATAGATGTCAGAAAGGATGCTTAATTCACACGGACCATCCGTCCTCTGAAAGAAGTAACTCTCCTAAGAGAAATGGACAGCAGGGAGACATGGAACAGTGACATTCAGTGAGTCCTTGTCACCAACAGTCATTAGCATGCAAGCCGGCTGTTAGTTTTCTGTGTTTTATGTTATAGACTTGACCAAGGAGGAGCTCCTGGAACAAAAGAAGCAGTTACTATCACACGAATTATTATTTCTTTCTGGAATGCTTTGTATTTTTAGCACCAATGAGATCCTTCTCTGTCCCAGTGTGCCTCTAAAAATTTAAAGAGAATCAAAGAATGCATAATTTATATCTGTCCCAGAGGCAACAGAGTGACTCACTGGTGTCCATGAAGGAATGACTTTAAATTTCATGTCTTATGCAAGAGGTGATTTTTATGTGAAAACTGCAAGAACTGGCCTCAGGGATCTCTAGGTAATTACCCCTCTAGCAGTGGAGAGAGGTTCCAGTGGGATTATTGCTGAGCGTAGTGGTGGATCAGCTCTGCCCTGGTGAATCACGGTGAATCATGGTTGCCACAACGGAACACATAGCAACGGTTACCTTGCACAGAGCGCACCTCACTTTAACCCTGGAAGAGCTCCACTGTGGCTTGTGTGTCTCAAAAGGCAGCTGAGTCTAGATTTCCTGTGGAAGAATTCAGGGCAAGAATGGGTGTGATGCCTGCTTATCAGAACAGTCCCTCAAACTTGTTTTCTTCACTTCGCTCCCCAGGGCATTCTGATGATGAAGCCAGTGAATCCATTAGTCCTTGACTCCCCTCTGCTGCTTGCACTGTGCCAGGGACTCCTCGCCCAAACCCTGGGCGTAGGGAATGTTGGATTTGGAAAGGCTTTGGTGGCTTCTAAGAGAAGAGATGTCAGAATTATATTCTTCCATCCTCAGCTTTGTGAAAATCCATGGCTTATTCTCTGAGCCAATCTAGTTTTAGCATTTCATGGCGATTGTTTTGTTCTCTGGGAAAATCCCAATGCCAAGGAACAAAATTGTACAGCCCACCTAGTAAGGGAAGGGACTTCTCTAAGCAGCAAAAGCCTAGAAGACCTGGGAAGACCTGTATTTGAGCTTGATTTCTCTATTGCCTCTTGTTTATCACTTATACTATATATGTGTGTAGATACATGCACTTTAGATTCCAAATGGCAATCTTTATTGTTCATCAGTGAATTGTCTTGATAAGCCCATGGTCTCTTAATATGTGCAAAGCTTTCTGGATATCAGAGTGCCCTATCCCCCTGGATCCTGCATTCTTTTTGGCTCTGGGGTGAGTCTAGTTCCTGGCCCCTCCCACTCCAGTATGTAAGTATGTAGAAAGCAAACATGGGTTAGGAGATTCGCCATTGTGACCCCTTCATCTCTCAAACGATGACTGGAGGTCTTGGGTTCCTCCTCTCTCTTTTATATAACAGTCTCCACCAAAACTGATTTTAAGCAATAATCATTCCGCACAGCTTCTCCCACGAGTTCAGAAGACGCCGTTAAGCAAAAACAAGAGTAAGACAAATTCTATTTGTGTCCATGATGATATTTGTTACCAGTACGGCTGAAGTGGAGAATGTGGCACACATGCACACTGCAACCACTCAGAAAGAGAAGACTCCTCAGCCATCTACCAAGCTGAGCTGCTTAGCCCCAGGCCTGTATCTGGTCAGCTTGTACAGGGTAGAAGAGAACAGTGGGTGGAGTCTGTGCAACTGAGGAGTTGATGGGAGAAATGGACACACTCCATTCTTTCTCCTAAATGAACTAAGCAGATACATCACTATTTCTCAAGGAGAAATGAAAGCGGAGACTGCACACTTCACAGAGCCTACTTTGCCTTCCTTCCCTGGAACTAGAAGGGATGGGGGAACAGGTAGCAGTACCATCAGGGGTAGTGGAATAATTGCCTTCCTAGTTTTTATAGGAAGCACAGGATCTCCCTGCCTTCCCTTATTTGTGAATGCATCTTTACCTGTTGCTCTTGCTCATTATCTTCCCAGCCTCTGCCCGTCTTGGCAGGCACAGAAGTCAAAGTCTCTATGTTGAGTCTGGATGACACCAAGCCATTTGCCCTCACCGTAGCTGTTTTACCTGGTCCTTTGCCTCCACAGATACAGCTGTGAATCAGGATCTGCTCTCCCCTGAACACTCTTCCCTATACATTCCAGAGGGTTACCGTGTCTGTTTAGTTTTTGATCCTTGTGACCATCATGTAACCCTAACCTGGTTGATGGTAGTTCTTATTCTAAATTCCCCATGCCTTTGGTATCTCAGGCTTCTAGGCTGTTCTCTATCATTCCCCTCTGTCATTCTCTCTGTAGTTTCTTTAGGGCTCCTTGAATTTTATATTAAATGTCAGGTAAGCTGTAGGGTTCTTTCCCCACCTCCTTTTCTTGTCTTTCAACCCTGCCTGTTTAAGGATGGATCCCCAGTGTCTATCTTCAGCTTGAAGCCCTGTGTTCAGCTCTTGTTTGAGGTTTCCAATTTTGTGTTTTCTTCTGTGGCCTATCTAACTGGGAGTTTTAAATTTAAATGTTTTCAGGTGAAACAAATTATATTTTACGTTATAATCCTTTCCTATTTTTCATTTCCTTCCTTGGTTAAATTCATCAATATTCCATTTACTTCCTAAATAGAAAGCCTTGAAGACATCCTCAGCTATTTTTAGTGTCTTGAACAATGTTGGATATTAAAGAAACAGACACCTAGAAGGGGAGCCATGAGGATCAGGAGTTCAAGGTCATCCTCAGCTATATGTCAAGTTCAGTACTATCTTAGGCTACACATTTAATCCATCAACCAATAGATAAGTTAATAAGAAAGGAAAGGAAGAGCAAAGAACACTGAGACAATGCTAAGTATTTTGCTCATGACGTTTATAGACATTAGTTTGAACTGATTTTAAAAGTATGTAGTTATTTGTGACTATAGAACTAATTATGGGCGAGACAGAATACTTGAACTAGTCAGGGTTCTCTAGAGTCACAGAATTTACAGGATGTCTCTCTATATTAAGAGCACTTACTGTGATAACTTACACTCTGTAGTCTAGCTAACCCAATGATGGGCAACTGTGAATTGGAAATCCAAGGATCTAGTAGTTGCTCGGTCCCATGAGGCTAGTTGTTTTACCTGGTCTTCTGTATAAGCTGGCATCCTGAAGAAGTAGGCTCCAACAGATGTGCTGGCAAGTAAGTGCAAGTAGGTGAAGAACAGCGAGTCTCCCTTCTTCCAGTGTCCGTATGTAGGCTTCCAGAAGAAGTCATGGTCCAGATTAAAGGAGTTAAGCCTGGATCTGGAACTTGCTCTGTTCCAGGGTGGCCTTGAACTCAGAGATCTGTTTGCCTTAGACTACCTCACCTAGGCCTAAGCTTTTTTCACCGCCACTAAACCTCAAGACCTCCATGTCAAGATCCAGGTCAGAAGCCTGTATCTTCCAGCCTCAAAATCTAGATCAAACGTGTTCCTGCATTTCTGGATTGTAGTTTATTCCAGATGTAGTCAAACTGACAATATTATATTTTATGATTAAGGCTGATATGAACATAGTAGAACATGTATCCTTGTTATATGTTGGAGTATCATTTGGGTATATGCCTAGGAGTGGTGTAGCTGGGTCTTCAGTAGAACTAGTCACAATTTTTTGAGAAACTGTAGATTGATTACTAAAGTGGCTATACCAGCTTGCAATCCTACCAGAAATGGAGGAGTGTTCTTCTTTCTCCACAACCTCACCAGCATCTGCTGTTCCCTGAGCTTTTTATCTTAGCCATTCCAGTGGGTGTAAGGTGGAATCCCAGGGTCATTTTGATTTGCATTTCTGTGACAACAAAGAATGTTGAACATTTTTTTAGGTGCTTCTTGGCCATTAGAGATTCCTCAGTTAAGAATTCTTTCTTTAGCTCTGTACCCCATTTCTTAATTGGATTATTTGGTTTTCTGGAGTCAAACTTCTTGAGTTCTTTATATATTTTGGATATTAGCCCTCTATTAGATGTAGGGTTGGTAAAGATCTTTTCCTCATCTGTTGGTTGATGTTTTGTTCTATTGACAGTGTCCTTTGCCTACAGAACCTTTTCAGTTTCATGAGGTCCGAATTTGTCTCTAGTTGACCCTTGAACCTGAGCCATTGATGTTCTCTTTAAAAAAATTTCCCCTATGCTGATATGTTCAAGGCTCTTCCCCACTTTCACTTCTATTAGATTCAGTGTATCTGGTTTTATGTGAAGATCCTTGATCCACTTTGACTTGAGCTTTGTACAAGGAGATAAAAATGGATTAACTTGCATTCTTCTACATGGAGACCTTTAGATAGATCATTTGTTGGAAATGCTGTCCTTTCCCCCAACTGCATGGTTTTGGCTTCTTTGTCAAAGATCAATTGACCATAGGTGTGTGGGTTTATTTCTAGGTATTCAGTTCTATTCTATTGATCTACCTGTCTGTCTCTGTACAGATGCCATGCAGTTTTTATCACTATTGCTCTGTAGTATAGCTTGAGGTCAGGGATGGTGATTCTCCCAGTTCTTTTATTGTTGAGAATGGTTTTCACTGTCCTGGGTTTTTTGTTATTCCAGATGAAGTTGAGAATTACTTTTTCTATCTCAGTGAAGAATTGAGTTGGAATTTTGATGGGGATTGCATTAAGTCTGTAGATTGCTTTTAGTAAGATGGTCATTTATACTATGTTAATCCATGAGCATGGGAGATCTTTCTATCTTCTGAGGTCTTCTTCAATTTCTTTCCTCAGAAACTTGAAGTTCTTGACATACAGATCTTTCACGTGCTTCGTTAGAGTAACTGTCTTAGTCAGGGTTTCTATTCCTGCACAAACNTCATGACCAAGAAGCAAGTTGGGGAGGAAAGGGTTTATTCGGCTTACATTTCCATACTGCTGTTGATCACCAAAGGATGCAGCTGCTTGTGGACGTTGTACATCGTGGTGCGGAGCCTAGTGCGCACCACGATGTACAACGTCCACAAGCAGTTTCCCCCTTGATCACTAATTGATAAAATGCCTTACAGCTGGATCTCATGGAGGCATTTCCCCAACTGAAGCTCCTTTCTCTGTGATAATCCAGCTTGTGTCAAGTTGACACAAAATTAACCAGTACAATTGACCCCTTGTCAACTTGACACACAAACACATTACTAGTAAGCCGCAACCCTTAGTTCTTATTCATCCCCTAGATCTAAATAACTTTAAAAGTCCTACAGTCTTTGCTTAAAATTCTTAAAATTTCAATCTTTCTTAAAATCCAGTCTTTACAATTAAAAGTCTCTTAACTGTGGGTTCCACTAAAAGACTTCCTTCCTTCAAGAGGGAAAAATATCAGGGCACAGTCGCAATCAAAAGCAAAATCAAATTCCAACTGTCCAAGATATTTTATATTATTTGTTACTATTGTGAAAGGTGTTGTTTCCCTAATTTGTTTTCTCTGCCCGTTTATCCTTTGAGTCGAGGAAGACTACTGATTTGTTCCAGTCAATTTTATATCTAGCCACTTTGCTGAAGTTTATCAGGGATAGGAGTTCTTTGGTAGAATTTTTTGGGGTGACATATATACTATCATATCATTTGCAGATAGTGAGAACTTGACTTCTTCCTTTCCAATTTGTATCCCTTTGACCTCCTTTTGTTGTCTAATTGTTCTAGCTAGAACTTTGAGTACTGTACTGAGTAAATAGGGAGAGAGTGAGCAGCCTTGCTTGACCCTGATTTTAGTGGGGTTGCTTCCAAGTTTGTCCCCATTTAATTTGATGTTAGCTGTTAGTTTGTTCTAGATTGCTTTTTTATGTTTCCGTATGTGCCTTGAATTCCTGATCTTTTCAAGTCTTTTAACATGAAAGTTTGTTGTATTTTGTCAAAGGCGTTTTCAGCATCTAATAATATGATCATGTGACTTTTTTCTTTGAGCTTTTTTTTTTTTAATATAATAGATTAAGTTGATGGATTTCTGCATATTGAACCACCCCCGAATCTCTGGGATAAAGCCTACTTTTTCATGGTGAATGATCCTTTTGATGTGTTCTTTGACTCGGTTTGTGAGAATTTTATTGAGTATTTTTGCATTGATATTCGTAAGTAATATTGGTCTCAAGTTCTCTTTCTTTGTTGGGTCTTTGTGAGGTTTAGGTACCAGCATAACAGTGGCTTCATAAAATGAATTAGGTAGCATTCCTTCTGTTGCTATTTTGTGGAATAGTTTGAAAAATATTGTTATTATGTCTTCTCTGAAGGTCTGATAGGATTGTGCACTAAAACCATCTGGCCATAGGCTTTTTTTTTTTTTTTTTGGTTGGGAAAATTCTAATGACTGCTTCTATTTCCTTAGGGGTTATGGAACTGTTTAGTTTATCTCATACAGATTTAACTTGGGTACCTGGTATTTGTCTAGAAAAATCATTCATTTCATCTAGATTTTCTAGTTTTGTTGAGTATAGGCTTTTGTAGTAGGATCTAATGTTTTTTTTTTTTTTTTTTTAAATTTCCTTGGTTTCTGTTGTTATGTCTCCCTTTTCATTTCTGATTTTGTTAATTGGTTTACTATCCCTGTGCCCTCTAGTTAGTCTGGCTAAGGGTTTATCTATCTTGTTGATTTTCTCAAAGAACTAGCTCTTAGTTTTGTTGGTTCTTTGTATAGTTCTTTTTGTTTCTAATTGGTTGATTTCAGCTCTGAGTTTGACTATTTCCTGCCATCTACTCCTCTTGGGTGTATTTGCTTCTTTTTGTTCTAGAGCTTGCAGGTATGTTGTTAAATTGCTAGTTTAGGATCTCTCTAATTTCTTTATGAAGGTACTCAGTGCTATAAATTTTTCTTTTAGCACTGCTTTCATTGTATACCATAAGTTTGGGTATGCTGTGCCTTCATTTTCATTAAATTCCAGACCATCTTTAATTTCTTTATTTCTTCCCTGACCAAGATATCATTGAGTAGAGAGTTATTCAGTTTCCATGCATATGTGGAATTTCTCCTGTTTTTGTCGTTATTGAAAACTAGCCTTAGTCTGGGGTGATCTGATAGAATGCATGGAATTATTTCAATCTTCTTGTATCTGTTGAAGCTTGTTTTGTGTCTGATTATATGGTCAGTTTTGGAGAAGGTACCATGAGGTCCTGAGAAGAAAGTATATTCTTTCATTTTAGGGTGAAATGTTCTGTGCATATCTATGAAATCCATTTGGTTCATAACTTGTTAGTTTTACTATGTTTCTGTTTAGTTTCTATTTCCACGATCTCTCTGTTGGTGAGAGTGTTGAAGTCTCTCATATTATTGTGTGAGGATCAATGTGTGCTTTGAGCTTTAAGTAATGTTTCTTTTACAAATGTGGTTGCCCTTGCATTTGGGCTGTTGATGTTCAGAATTAAGAGTTTATCTTGGTGGATTTTTTTTCTTTGATGAGTATGAAGTGTCCTTCCCAGTTTCTTTTGATAACTTTTAGTTGAAAATCTATTTTTATTGGATATGATAATGACTACTCCAGATTGTTTCTTGGAACTCTTTGCTTGTAAAATTGTTTCCAGCCTTTTAGTCTGAGGTAGTGCCTGTCTTGATGTGCATTTTTGGTATGCAACAAAACACTGGGTCCTGTTTCAGTATCCAGTCTATTAGCCTATGTCTTTGTATTGGGGAATTGCATCCATTGATGTTGAGAGATATTAAAAACCAATGATGGTTGGTTCCTGTTATTTTTGTTGTTAGTGGTGGTGTTAATGTTTGTGTGGTTCTCTTTTTTGGGGTTTGTTGTGAGGTGATTAATTTTTTGGGTTTTCTTGGCTGTAGTTTCCCTCCTTGTTTTGGAGTTTTCCTTCTATTATGCTCTGTAAGGCTGGATTAGTGGAAAGATAGTTTAAATTTTTTTTGTAATGGAATATCTTGGTTTCTCCATCTATGGTGATTGAGAGTTTTGCTGTGTATAGTAGCCTGGGCTGGCATTTGTGTTCTCTTAGGGTCTGAATGACATCTGTCTAGGATCTTCTGGCTTTTAGAGCCTCTGTTGAGAAGTCTGGTGTAATTCTGATAGGTCTGCTTTTATATGTTACCTGGCTTTTTCCCCTTACAGATTTTCATATTTTCTTTTTTTTCTGTGTATTTAGTGTTTTGATTATAATGTGATTGAAGAAATTTATTTATTTTTTTGTCCAATCTATTTGGTGTTCTGAAGGCTTCTTATATGTTTATGACCATCTCTTTCTTTAGGTTAGGGAAGTTTTCTTCTATGATTTTGTTGAAGATGTTTTCTGGCTCTTTTCATTGGGAATCTTCTCTCAGTTCTATTCCTATTATTCTTAGGTTTGGTCTTTTCATTGTGCCCTGAATTTCCTGGTTGTTTTAAGTTAGGAACTTCTTGCACTTTGTATTTTCTTTGACGGTTGTATCAATATCTTCTGTGATATCATCCATGCCTAGATTCTCTCTTGTATCTCTTGTATTCTATTGGTGATGCTTGCGTCTATGACTCCTGATCTCTTTTCTAGGGTTTCCATCTCCAGGATTGCCTACATTTGTGATTTCTTTATTGTTTCTATTTCTATTTTTAGATCCTGGACAGTTTTGTTTAATTGTGTTTTCTTGTATTTCTTTAATGGAGTTATGTCCTTCTTAAGGTCCTCTATCATCTTCCTGGGATGGGGTTTTAGGTCGGAATCTTGCCTTTCAGGTGTGTTAGGATATCCAGGGCTTGCTGTGGTGAAAGAACTGGGTTCTGATGGTGCCAAGTGGCATTGGTTTCTGTTGAGTATGTTCTTGCGCTTGCCTCTTGCCATCTGGTTATCTCAGATATTAACTGACCTTGCTACCTCTGACTGGATTCCTGCTGTGAGCCTGGTTATGATGGACTTCCTGAGAATGCTGATATCTCTGGGTGTGGGCATGGAGGCTGGGGGCTAGAGCACCCGATCTGTTTCTGGGTGTAGTTATGGACTGGAAGCATGATGTGTATTTGGCAGGGCAGATAGGTCCTGAGTAAGCTGGGACCTGTGGGGGTCCCAGTTAGGCAAGGTATTGAGGTAGGGAGTGTCTCACCTGTGAGCCTAGTTGTGATGGATCTCCTGGGAGTATGGGAGGGTGTCTGGAGTGCCTGGGCTGAGTTGCAGCCTGGAAGTAAGATGTGTCTTTGGGCGGGCAGTGTGGATCTTTAGTTTTCTTAAGTAGTTAACAAGTGAGTGTACATGAACAAAAGGAAACCACCACAGCATTTGAAGTGCCATGGCATGACCAGGTTGATTTGAGGATCATATGATGGTGGTGAGCCGTGGTATGAAGCTGAGATAGGCAGCTTCATTAGTGTGGAAAGATTGTTCCTATTCTGCTAAAAAGGTTTCTGTCCATCCTAAGTAGAAGTTTGAATGAAAGAACGTCTCTATTCCTGCATGTAGTAATTTAAGGGGAATCGACTCTTTCTTAGAATCTTACTGGAGTATCTTCTGTGTAGAACCATAATAAAATCAAGAGTTTCAAGGTGAAAATCACTGGGGCCAGCAAGACAGCTCAGCAGGTAAAGTGTTTTCTATTAAAGCTGATAACCTGAGCTCAATACCCATGATCCACAGGTAAAAAAGAGAGACAATTTGTGCAAGTTGCCCTATGACCTCCACATTCAGAGGTGTGGTATGTGAGTATATAGATACACACACACTCTCTGTCTCTCTGTCTCTCTCTTTCACACACACAGAGATACACACACACACACAAATATTAACTAGTGAATTGAATAGTGATGGAAATTTGCTTGAGTGTTGAAGGTCTGTCTGTCTGTCTGTCTGTCTGCTTACCTGCTTAACATCCTCTCTTGTCAGTCCATTTGTTTGTATTGCCATGGGTACTTCTGTTTTTCTGTTTGTTTTGTTTTATCTGATTCTTGTTTTTCTCTCTTTCTTGAAAAAGTATAACATTCTTCTAGTGATTTATTGATATAATTTTATACGACACTTAATTTTTTTCTCTCAGTTACTTAAAAAAATATTCCCCCTTTTATTAAACGAAAATAGTTTCTTTCCCCAGACATTATATTCTGAATACTGTTTTCCTTTCCTTCTACTCCTTCCGGTTCATCCCTCCCCTCCCCTCCCCTCCCCTCCCCTCCCCTTCCCTCCCNATTCTTCCCCTATCCTCCCCCCTTCACCTCTGAGAGAGTACCCCCCCCTGTAGCCCCTACCTTGGAGCATCAAAAAAAAAAAAAAAAAAAAAAAACCTTGAAACAACCCAACTAAAATTAGGGACAATACAAGGCTGCCCACTCTCTCCCTGTCTATTCAACATAGTACTTGAAGTTCTAGTCAGAGCAATAAGACAGCTAAGGAGATCAAGGGGATAGAGATTGGAAAGGAAGAAATGAAGGTATCATTATTCGCAAATGATATGATAGTATACATAAACTCAACCCCCCAAATTCTACCAGAGAACTCCTACAGCTGATAAGCAACTTCAGCAAATAGGCCAGATATAAAATTAACTCAAAGAAATCTGTGCGTTGTTTCCTTTAAAATGAAGTATTTCATCCCACTCTTCTCCTCCTAGCATAGTCTCGAAAAAGAAGTTGGCTGTAGCTCTTATGCCTGTTTATCTGTAAAGTGTATTTCTACTCAAATTTCTTTCAATTTTCTCTCCTTGCCTTTGTTTTGTTTGTTTGTTTGTTTGTTTTGTTTTGTTCTGTTCTGTTTTTGAGTCTGAAATGTGTTCTATCCAGGTGTAGATGTTATCTGCTGTGTTTGTGAGATTCCCGTATCTGTAGTTTCACTGCTAATTTTGGAAAGCTTTGGTCATTGTTTGTTTCATGTCTTCACCACCCTCTGTTTCTTCTTGGTTTCTATTTGGGTTATACCGTTCTTTGATGCTTTGTGACACTGATAATCTTTCCTTCTTCCTCTCTCTTGTTCTCTCTCTCTCTCTCTCTCTCTCTCTCTCTCTCTCTCTCTCTCTCTCTCTCTCTCTCTCTTTCTCCTCCTCTCTCTTTCTCTCCCTTCCCTCTCCTCTGGATCCACTCCCTTTCTGTCTCTCATTAGAAATGGACAGACTTCTAAGAGCCAACAACAAAACATAACAAAATAAAGGATAATAAGTTAAACTAAAAACCACCCCACTGAAGTTGGACAAATCAGCAGAAGGAAAAGATCCCCAGGAAAGGCACGAGAGTCAGAGACTCGGGTGTTCACACACTCAGGAGTCCTATAAAGATACTGAACTGAGTGTAGGCCATTGTATCCATGCAGAGGACCTGGTGCAGTACTGTGGAGGCCCTGCGCTCTCTGCCTGAGTTAATTAGCCTTGCTCAGTTGCTTCAGAAGGCCTTGCTCACCTGGTGTCCTCCATCCCTCCTGCTCTTGAGCTCTTTCAGCCTTCTCTTCCATGGGTTTCCCTGAAGGGAGGGATTTTCATAGGGCACTTTCCTATGTGCTTGCTGGTGCACGTCCCTCAGTCACTTGCTGGGTTCCTGCCACATGGACTCCTTGCTTCCCAACCCTCCCAGGTATCCTCCTGCTGCTCTCCTGTCACTCACATCATCACTCACATTGTCACTCACATCGTCACTCCCTCTTTCCTTCTCTTCCTCTCCCTATATCCTTCTATAAAGTCTGTATTTCAGCAGCAGAAAAAAAAAAAAAAAAAGCCTTTTCTCCCATCCTTGTAAGTATTGATCATCATGGGTTTTGCATGTATGATTGAGTTCCTGTGGGTATAAATGTCAGTGCACACGTGCAATTTTTAATTTCCTCCTGTTGGTTCTGGACATTCAGCTTCGGTCTTCATGTTTGGGGATAGACCAGTAGGTATACTGAACTGTCTCCATAGCCTCTGGTTCAGGTTTTCATGATGTTAGCCATTCTGACTCAGGAGAGATAGAATCATAAAATCATTTTAATACTGATTTTACATGTGTGTGTGTGTGTGTGTGTGTGTGTGTGTGTACAGGTGCCACAGTGCATGTATGGAGGTCAGAATGCAACTTGTGATATTTGGTTCTCTCTTTCCACCATATGGGTGTTAAGAATCAAACTCAGGTCATCAAACTTGACAGCAAGGATTTTTTACCTCTGCACTCTCTAGCTGACCATTACATTTCTTGTTGTTGTTGTTTTTGTTTTTTGAAATAGGGTTTCTCCGTGTAGTCCTAGCTGTCTAGGAACTCACTTTGTAGATCAAGCTGGCTTGGAACTTAGGGATTCTTCAGGGATCTGCCTGACTCTGCCTCCCAAGTGCTGGGACTAAAGGCATGTACCACCATGCCTGGCCTTTTTTCAGTTTTTATTTTGTCAAAATACTTTCAATAGGCACTTCTCTGATAGGTAAAGGCATTGAATACATTGAATATTTACTGGTCCTTTTTGTGGCTTTTGAGAAATGTACGTTCAGTTCCCTAGTCCACTTATTGATGGGAAGGCTTGGATTTTTCTGTCTGTCTAATTTTCACAGTTCTTTATGTATCCTCTATGCTAATCCAGGCCTGCAGATTAGCTGGGGAAGATGGCTTCCCTACCATAGGGCGTCTGTCCACGGTGCTGACAATCCCTTAGCTGTGCAGAAGCTTTTCCATTCACAGGATCCTATTGGTCTGTTCTTGGTGCCATTTCCCTTGTTACCAGAACCCTTTCCAGAAAAAGCTCTCCTGTGCTTCTCTGTTGATATAGCATACTCTAATAGTTCCAGCCCTCCTTGTTTTGTACTCAGGCCTTTGATCCACTCAGAACTGAGCTCTTACAGAGTGAGAGGTACAAATCTGGCTTCCTTCTTCAAGGGCATGCCTAGTTTCCCAAGAAATGTTTGCTGAAAAGGACGCTCCAATGTGTGTTTTTGTCACTGTTGTCAGATGAGGTGGGTGTAGCTGTGTAGTTTATTCCTGCATCCTCTATTTGCGTACTTGGTTGGCCTGCATCTCTTTCTGGAGCCTTTGTTGTTTTACTCTGTTCTATGATTTGAATGACTATTGTGATGCCTCCAAGAACATTTTGCCTGCTTGGTCTTAGATTTAACTATCATAGTTTTTGTGTGTGTGTGTGTGTTTCCATATGGATTTTAGGATTTGTTTTTCTAGTACAATAAAGAATGTTGTTGGACTATTTGTGTATTGAGTATATAGGGCAATTTTGTTAATGTATACATTTCCATACCATTGAGCCTGCCATCTCTCCATCTTCTGCAGTTGCTTTCTTCAGTGTCAAGTTTATGTTGATGAGGTCTTCCTCTTTGCTTAGGCATCTTCATGAGCATTTAGCTTCCCTTTCTGAAGGTACAGTAAACCTGGATGTTTTTCTTGTCTTCTCTTGAGGCAAACCAGTTGGCATATAGAAAATGATGATTTTTGTATGTTGCTCTGACATCTGTCCCTTGCTGAATGCTTTAGATTTAGTTTCCCTGTGGAATATGTAGAGTTCTAAGTATAAGATCATGCCATCTGCTGCTTGACTTCTTCCCTTTCTCCTCATCCCGTTGATTTCTTTCTCTCGCTGCTCTAGGTAAGACGTCAAGCACATATTTAAGGACGAGGATATTTCCTCATTCTAGATTTCAAAAGAAATGCTTGATTTCCCTTCCTTTACTAGAATGATTAGTGCATTTATTTTTAAATATGGCTCTCACTATGTTCAGATAGGTTTCTTCTATACTAGTGTTTTCAGAACTGTACCTGGACCGCCATTAAATGTCTTTTCTGTTTCTACTGAGATGCTTGTGTGAGTCTCTCTTTAAGTCTGTTTATTCAGTTTATTAGATTTATTGGCTCAAAGAGGGAGAACCAACCTCATGTTCCTGAGATGAAACCAACGTGGATATGAAGTAGCATATCCGTGATGTATTCTTAACGTCGGTTTGCAAGTATTTTGTTGAGAATTTTTATGTCTATGGTCATCAGAGAAATTTCTCTGTTTTTTTTTTTTTCCTGTTATGTCTTTTTCTAGCTTGGGGCTATAGTTTAATATTAACTTTTCAGAATGAATTTGGTAGTGCTCCTTCCTCTTGTAGTTTTCAAAACAGTTAAAGAAGTCTTAGTTCTTCCTTTAAAGGTTAGTATGATCCACCAATCAAGCTTGTCCTGGACTTTTCTGTGTGAGAAGACTGTTAAAATACTGCTGCGTTTTCATTGCTTGTCCTTAATGATCTGCTTATATTGTTTATAATTTCTTGATCTCATTACATAGCTCATATTTGTTTAGGTATTTGTCTAACTCTTCTAGATTTTTTGGCGTTGGATAATACAAGATTTCAAAGAACTGCCCAATGAATCTTTGGATTTCTTTAGAAGTCTGTTAGAGCAACCCATGTCATATGTAAGTTTGTTACTGTGTGTCTTTACTCATTTGACTAGCTTTACTAGGGATTTGTGAACCTTGTTTATCTTTTTAAAAGGCCAACTCTTTATTTGGCTGAATCTCTGCATTGTTCTTTTATTCTCTATTTTATTAATTTCTGCCTAAGTCTATTACTGATTGCCACCTCCTACGTTTGAGCTTGGCTTCTTCTTTTTCTAGAACCTTAAATTGCATCATTATATTATTTATTCAACATCTCTCTGAATTTTTTTAAATGAAAGCACTCATAGCTATGAACTTTCCACTTAGAACTACCTTAGCTGTATCTGAGGTGTTGCTATCATTTTTATTTGGTTTTAGGCATTCAATTTTTTTTTCCTCTCTCATTTATTGCTTTCCTGGCTCTTAGGGTTGTTGATGAGAGATCCTGTTATTGCGATGAATTTCTCTTGCGGGTGAGTTGGTGGTTTTCCCTTTTAGTTTTGAGTATTGTTTCTTTTGTTGTTCTAAATTTGTTTGTTGGATTTTTTTTAAAAAAAAATGTTTTTCCTATAGTAGGTCATAGAGCAGTTCTTCTCCAGTCATGTCTATTTGGATGCCAGCTTTTTTCTCTGTTTGGGAAATTCTCTTCTCTCATTTCATTCAGTGAATTTCCTGTCTTTAGACTTTATCTCAGCTCCTTCTTCTCTGTGGTATGGGTGGTTTGTACGTGTTCAAAAGAGATCCTAATTAGATCAAGGAAGTAGGGATCTAGAAAGGACCAATGTGAGTTAACAGTGTGTACAGAAAGGCTGGTTGAACTGCGGCATGGCTTAGAAAGGGGGAAGTTGGATGGGAAGGGGAACCTTTTTAAGAGGCTGTTGAAGTACTTAGATGGAAGTGATGAATGGATTGTAAGGGAATACACTCATGTTTAAGGACTTGGAGCTCATCGGTGTCCATTAAGTGTTTCTTAAAGCTGCGTTTTACGGCATAACACCATTCACTCAATGGCTTTTTGAAATATAAATGTTTACTATCTACACACGCTGTAAGCACGGAGGGTTTGACAGACTTATACCTGTGGGTAATGGATGTTATAAAAATCATCACTTTATACTGTTTACCTGCCCAGCCTTGTCATTCTCAAGTCAGACCTTTGGGTAGCCAGCACTAACAGATGCAGCTTGGCTTTTGAATGAAATGTGTCTAGTCTCATCAGTGGAATGAGTTTCAAAAATCCAATGATTGTGGACACGGAAATAATAGCGATAGGAGTCACAAACTTGCAGATCAGTCCAGAAGTGTGACTGACCGCATATGGAGAAAGACAGGACCTTCCCCCACATAGAAACAGATGCGGGGTTGCTCCGTGTGACAGTTTTAGGAGCTTGGTTCTTTCTTACTTGTGCATTTTGTCTTTCTTAACTTGTAATTGCTAAGGGGAGTTGGCCCATCTAAGGAAAATGTTTCTGGGCGGAGGTTGTCAGACAGCACACTGGTTTGGTTAAAGTCTGCCTGCCACAGTAGTCTGGTTGAAGTCTGACTTTCTCCCATTTGGTGACTGGAGTGACTAGTCCCTGCCTTCTTGTGGGAACCATCTGACACGGTGGCTGACCAGCTTCCTTGGCACAGGTAGAAGTTTCAGGCAGGTTTACTGTGTTCTTGATGTACATCATTTTCCACAGATAGTGTATGTGTCCTAGGTCTGTGTTTGCTCCGGAAGGTACCATGTACACTGGGCCAAGAGAAAATGCCTTTTGAATTAGCTTTTCAAGGCAAAACATTTATCTGACAGCTTTTACCAAAATATGTGGCTATAGTTATATGCCATCCTAAATAAGTCAACCTTATAAATAACAGTGCCACTTGTCAAAGAAGTGAGAAAGGGGTGTTATTCCACAACAAAGGAAGATTCATTGCCTAGGGATTTTTCATATTATGTTTTTCAAGTACAATAGATCAAACTTTTTTATAGAGGGGGAACATTTCTGTGGTATTTTTTTTTAGAGGCCCAAAGTAAACATGTTTAAATGTCAGAATGCTTTAAAACCCAAACAGGCTGTATTCTCATTAGAGAGCAGCCTGGCTGAAATCCATAAATTGAAATATTCTGCCATAAAGTTTATTATAAACAAGGATCCCAGAAAAGGCATGTGTGCTGTTCCATAAATATCAAGCTTTGGGTTTTTACATGCAAAGAGGCAGGAAGTGACATAATCAAAGCCTGATGCATGGTATCATGATTTACAAATCCTCTTTTTAATGCTGTTTCTTCTCCCTTGTGGACTGTGGGAAGGAGGCATACAGATGAAACCCTGGCCCCTTCCTCGGAGCAGTTGCTTTTGCTCTTCAGTTCTGTGTCTTTAAATCCTGATCGTTCATGACTCTCATGCTCCTTCTTTTTATAAAATTAATTAATTATTAGGGCACAGCTAGACAGAGGTAAAATGATCTTTGAGAGTTACATTAATCATTTCAAGTAATTAAAAAAAATTTTAACAAAGCGCTTTAGGCAAGCAGTTTATTAGATACAATTTTGTTCATTTTAAAACATTAAATATTTAAAAGCACGCTAGAATGCTAGATAAAAGGGAGAATGATAGAACTCATTGGGCTGAAGATCACATTATTTTTAAAACAAAATGAGATTTTTACAAAAGGATCGTTGGGCTGGGGAGATGGCTCACTGGGCCATGCAAGCCCGAGGAACTGTCTAAGAGTCTCCACAACACACATAGAGCTGGGTGAGATGCTCATGTCCATAACCCTAAGGCTGCAAGGGAGCTGGATTCAGGTAAGTCCTCAGTATCTCACAGGCCACCTGGTCTTTGAGGACACAGTGGGCATCAACCAAGAGACCCTGTTTTAAACAAGATGAAGGTGAGGACCAAGATACACTGCCCACTGGTCTCCACAGAAACACCCCAGCATACCACTCTTATACAGATATATACCACACACTCACAGATACACACACAGAGAGACACACAGACACACACACAGAGACAGACAGACACACATGCATGAATGTAAAACTGAGTGCTGGAGGAGTTCTCTCAGTGGTACAGCACTTGGTAAGCAAGTGCAAAGTGCTGAATTTAGCCCCTGGAACTGGGGAGAGAAACCCAACAGAACGCTGCCCCGGAGGAGAAGTTCTCAATGCTGTCTATAACACGCATCGTTCGATAGCAAGTCTAAGGGCATCTCAGATGCTTAGACTCCTTATGGCTAAGATTTGCTTGCTTCCTCTCCCTCCCGGCCTCCCTTCTGCACTGGGGTGGCAGGAGCACACGCTTGTGCTTTCCCCCCTTAATCCACTCTTGTGCATTTTTAAAGTTTCTTGGAAAACCCAATCCACAATAGGCATGAAGTGCTCTGGTCAGATTATGAGCAAACAAATTGATGTCTTGGATAGGAAGACGCCTTTGATTGGCTCTGTTGGCTTCAGCAGGGGGATGTTGTTCTGCTCATTCTTGTTTTAGATAGTCCAGACAGGGTCACTGGAAATAAAACAGGTAGGGTTTAGTCATAGGAATTCCAAATAACCTAACTCCAAAAATAGTAATGACCTACCCATGACCTACCCTTTCATTTTACAGGTGTTTATACTTTGCAAATCCTTCTGTATAAACATGAACATTGAAGCTCGTCCCATGTAAACAATAGGCACATTTCAGCCAACTACTGAACTGGTTAAAGATCTAGTCTGTGTCAGCATTCCATCCTGATAATGACAGGCCTGAGACAAATTAACTTGTTGAGAGGGTGAAAAGAAAAAAAAATGTTTCTTTTGGATCACAGTTGGTGAGATTTTTAAGCCTTGACTTGTTGCACATGTTATTTGGCACCTCTGATGGGGCAGAACATCTAGATGAAGTGTAAGATATGACATCAGGAGCCAGGGAAACAAACAAACAAACAAACACACACGAGGAGCAAGTCCCCAGGGATCCAACACCCTCCCATAGCCCCCCCCCCCTTCCTCCATCTTGGCATCCTGGAGGCTTCAGTCTGCTCCCATGAGCCTCTGGGAACTAGCCAACATCCGCACTGCAACCTGCGCCTGTCTCTGAGGGTGGACACAACACAACAGCTTCTAAGGGTTCTCCTCTTAGCTGATACCAGTCCAGACAGCCCATTCCTAAGTTCTAACCTTGCACATTCTCCTGCAGAGACACTCATTTATTCCACAAATATCCACAGTTTTCTTAGTACCGCTTCAGCTGCAAGGATTTTTTTTTCAGTTGCATTCCAACAGAAGACAGACATGATATTAACATTAAACAATTTGTATATTCTGAAACCATAAATAAAATATATTTACCCTCAATAAATCTTTCTTGATTTAGATGTTTCTTGAAGATCAAGTAGAATAAAATCCATGTAATAAAATAACTACAGAATTCACTTGCCTCTCGGCTGGTGGTTTTCTTTTTAAAAAATTGCTGGGCTTGAAATCTTGAAAATACCTAATATTTTTAAGAAGTGGAATTTTGTTCCTTGTGACTGGAACAACCAACATTTTTGAGGAAGCGGCGCGGTGGCTGGAGAGACAGCTCAGTGATGAACAAGAGGACTGTTCTTGCAGAGGACCCAGGTTCATTCTCCAGCACCACCCAGGGCAGTTCCCAACCGCCTGTGACTCTAGTTTCAGGTGTGACTCCAGTTCCAGGTGTGACTCCAGTTCCAGGTGTGTCTGCTGCTCTCTTCTGCCTTCTCTAGGCAACTGTACTCACATTCTCACATACACACTAAAATGAAAATAAAATTTTTTTTGAGAGAGAGAGAGAGAGAGAGAGAGAGAAAGCAGTATGACCTCATAGGAAAGTTGATTTTATTATTTTTAAAAAGTTTTTAAAAATCTGTTGTCCAATACCGACCGGCATATTAATTCATGCTAGTAAATAACAAGTAAAGAAGGTGTGTAGTGCTGACATCCCCGGAGCCACACATTTGCATTCAGCTTTATAGTAGAAGGCATAACTTGAGCAGCAAAAATGTGTGGCTGAAACTCAAGAAAACAGGCAGTTCTTAAATGTCCCATTCCCAGTGACCGTCAGTCATAAGTCACTTGCTACTGTAACAGTCCTGGTAGCTACAAACATTTAAAAACAAAACCAACCACAGAAACAGAAACAGACACATTAAAGGGCCAGCATCATTTTCTGTCCACCAGTGATTTTATTTTCCGAGAGACCCCAAGTGTCTTTACTGGGGTGGCAGGCCACATGTTTAAGTCTCAATCCTGAAAGGTAGGTAGGTAGGAACCCAGCCACTCATTGCGTGGGTTCCCCCCCTCCCTCCCACCCCACCCCCATCTTGTCATCCTGTTTCCCTGGAAGCTCACTCTTTGATTTGCTTTGATCCTAAGTGATTTTTGTTCACTCTGCCAACCTGGAAATTCAAACAAGATACAGAAACCAAAAGCAGATTTTTTTTTTCTGTCCCTCTTTAGCAGTAAATTCTGTTGACAAGGGTGGACATTTCTCAGCCCCAGGTTCCTGAGTGCTATCCTTGTTGGTGCTAAAGCTAGGAGTCCCTAGTGACTCTTTCTTTATGGAACACTTCCACTTTCTGTTCAGTGAGCACTGGATGAGAGAGGAGAAAGAGAGAGACAGGGAAAGAGAGAGAGAGAGAGAGAGAGAGAGAGAGAGAGAGAGATCCAGGCTATAGAGCCAGGATCCAGGAGCAGGGGANGAGAGAGAGAGAGAGAGAGAGAGAGAGAGAGAGAGAGAGAGAGAGAGAGATCTCCAGGCTATAGAGCCAGGATCCAGGAGCAGGGGACAGACCAAGCCTCTCTCCGCATATATCAAGAAGGGCTCACAACTGAAACTGGAATGTTTTTAGTCAGGAATTTCACTTGCTCTGCTCCAGGTTGGCTGAAGTCCTCTTTGTTCCCTTTCCAGCCTCAGCCTTCTGCTCTTATGTGTTTCTCTGTTGGGTGAGCTTCTCGCCTAAGCCACCAGTTCAGATCTAACTTCCTCAGAGAACTCCCCAACTCTAGGCCTGTTTTCCTGCTGGCACCCACTGAAGCAATCTTGGTCACCCATTCAGAACTCTAGACTGTGCCCCACCCCCTCTTCTCTCCCCCTAAGCCTCGCTGACGTGAAGTGGAAGCTCTGGGAGAGTGGAGGGCATGGAGACCTTGCTGCTCTGCGCTCACCTGTTGCCCCTCACAGCAGAGCCTCTGGCAGCATCCATAGGATGCCTGTGTTGAAGCACTGCATCTGTAACAGCATCAGGACCACCTTCCTGGTGTGATGAGGGCCTGCAGTGAGCAGCCTGCAGGGTTCTCCCTACCTGTGCAGAACTGATTCTGTGAGGCAGGCTTTTCAAACATTCCGTGGCTAAATGTCAGGGAGCAGCATCCTGTTCTGGGTTCGGGATTTGCTGTTCTTCTGAGCACAACTGATTCCATTTCCTCTTCCAGAGGCAAGGAAAGCATTGTCTTATTTAAAGGAACTGAACGTCTCTGAGGTCAACTTCCTGGCCATCTACACTTTTAGGGAACACTTCTTCTGTCCTAAGGTACTCATGGAAACTTAGAGGTCACGCAGTGTTTCTGTTGATACTCGACTGTCTTTAAGGGCACACTGATCTTTGCTTACTTAAAGCCTCTTATTCCTACACCATCATCTCCTTCCTGTGTCTCTTGACTGCTTCTTCAGTAGTCAAGGCCTGTAGTACATCCTTGTCTGCCATAAGGCCTGTTAGACAACATCACATTCTAATCCATATTTGTATCTATGATTATTATGCTGACAGACTACATTTATTCAAAACTCATGTGTGCCTCCTAGGGTTTCTCTCTCCATAACTTTTATTACCTGCAGCAGACCTACCACGCTGCTACTTTTTGTTCTCTGACACCTGTACCTATCGCCATCCTGTGGATGGGGAATGTGAGGCCACAGAGGAAACACTTACCAGTTAGAGAATCAGAGTGGGAACATTGCAGCCTTTCTGTATGACCTGCTACCCATCACATGCGCCCTCACACACAGGGAGATCTCCTTGCTCCCTGGGTTGGTTCCCTGGCCTCCTCTGCATGCTAATGGCAGATGTGATGAGGATCCTGCACAGAGCACAGCTAGTAGGTGATAGCACAAGCACAATGAACCCTGAAATAGAAGGCCTGGCTAATCGCTTGTGGAGATACAAAGGTAATCCTAGGAACTTGCTGGACTCCTTTACAATCAAGCAGTAATTGATAGATCTGCCCTTGGGACACACACTTGGAAGGGAAGCAAGGAAATAAATAAGAACAAGGTAGGGCTTGGTCATTTTTGAGTGACTTGCAGATAGACTGCAACAAGGGAATGGGGGGTGGGGTCAATGAACAGAGGGTGTTTCGACTCTATAAAACTCAAGAGACATTCACTACTGAGTTCTGTTGACCGTGTCACATAAGACACACATAATATCCAGTCAGAGCACACCACGACTGGGACCGGGCTAATATGTTTTATAGGAAGTGATGCATTGTTTAAAATTGCCTTTAAGAGGCTCAAGAAGTAGCTCAATAGGTAAGCAAGCATGAAGACCTGCGTTTCCATCCATATGAAAAAGCTGGATGTGGTCATGTTTCACTTGTACGCCCAGCATTGTAGAAGGCAGGAGCAGGAGACTCTCTGCAGCTTGCTGGTCTCCACCAGCATAGCTTCATTTACAGCAAGAAACCATGTCTCACAGCAATGAAGCTGACAGTTGCAGAGCAGAATGACAGAAATCTCCCCCTGGTCTCAGCTTGTATTCATGGGTGTGCACCTGCACCACACACATATATTGAACACAAACATGCATTCACACAAATAAAATGCCTCTCATTCTAGATAACTGTCTCCACTCCCAACAAAACCAAAGCTTTAGTCAGGTGGAAATTAAGAAAAATACTCTATAGAACCTGAAACGGATGATGGTTAGATTTCTTTGAAAGGGGTCTTAGATGTATCAACTGTCAAGCTCCATCAGCCCGACAGGAGAAAACAAAGAGTATTAATGCATAATTCAAAGGGAAAGCTGGTATCTGACAAACATTGCCTTATTAATGATGTAAAAGATATTGAAATTTAAAAGGCAGCCTATTCAATTGTCATCTGATGGCAGTCTAAACTGTTGGTGTAATCTCAGTGACGAAGAGCCTCCTGTTCTTGTGGAGAACCTTGGTTCCATTGCCAGGACCCAGATGGCTCACAACCCTGTGTGACTTCCATTCCAATAGATGCAGCGTCCTCTTCTGGCCTCCAAAGACACTGCACCCACGTTATGGTTACACATACATTCAGGGAAAATACTTGTACACATAATATAAAATAAAATAAAAAAAATAAACCCTAAACCATTGATGCCACCCAAAAGAAAAAAAATCTGCCACACTTTTCAAATGAATGCATATTGGGGAACTATTTTTTGAAGGCACTTTAGTTGCATTTATCCTAACACTACAGCTGTAACTGCCCTAAAGCATTTTGCATGTGTTTTGTAATAGTCAAGACTTGGAAGAAATCACACAGTGTACCAGTGGGGAGGCAGATGATCGCGTATCTGTTCAGCATGGTATAGCATGCATCTGTTCAGCATGATGTGGTACAGCATTGTATTAGTGAGACTTTCCCTGCTATGATACATTTTTAAGAAATAATTTAAAAGGAAGAATGATTTATTTTGACTCGAGGTTTTAGACGTTTTGGTCCATGTTTGCTTGCACCCATCCCTGTGGGGCCTGTGATAAGGCAGTTAGTTCATCATGGCGGAGCATGGACCATGTGATGGAGAAGCAGACATCCCATGGCATTCGGGAGGCAGAGAGAAGAGAAAAGACGGGGGGTCAAGATGTAGCTTTCCAGGGTATGCCCCCCCGGAACCTACTTCCTTCACCTCCACCCACTTCTTACTTTATGCTACCCCCGATAATGCCATGATCTGAATCCGTGGTTCCAGGGATCCATTGGTTAAATCACAGCCCTCGGCACGCAGACACTTCCCCGAAGTCCATCATCTGTGACTCAAGCCTTCAAGTCAAGAGTCTGTCCGAGACATTTCATATTTAAACCCAACAGCCAGATGCCAAGCAAAGCAAGCTGGTCTGTGCCAGCCATAAAGGGCAATGGTGCAGACCTCCTCTATGTAGTACATGCACATTTAAACGGAGTGACAGACGCTTCCACAGAGCTTAAACAGGCACCGGCAGATAGGCACACTCCCAAGTATACATTTATGTATGTTTGTATGCACGTAACTCAACCTGCATGCTTGCATGTATGTGGCTGAACATAATAATGTTTATGTCGATTATTTGGAAGGTGGAGCTGGTGAGAATGAAGCTGGAATTTCTTGGCAGGTTTTAATTTTTTTTTTTTAATTAATTGAAAATTTCTGGTTCTGTCATGTAGTAATCGTAAGAAAAGCCCTAGGGCATGCTTGACACTCTTACTGTGGAGATTTCATGCTAGTGTTTCTCAAAAGCTGGTTGACAGTTAACCTGATCCTACTCATAGGATGTTGTGATTTCTATTAGATATCAAACTTCTCAATTAAAACCTGCATCCAGCCTGCATCTTGCCAGGCTCCTCCACACAGGATGCTCCTCCCTCCCATGCTGCTCTGCTCCGTAGGTAGGGTAGGTAGGTGTGGCTCCTTTTCTACTGTTCTCCCCCTGCCAACTCAAAGTGAGTCTGCAGTGCCAACCCATATGCTCTCTGCAGTTAGGATCCATGCTGTGCTTGTTGTTCAGGGTTCCTTACTTGGGATTGGGGTAATTCACACACACCCCTCCCCCAAGCAGCAGCAGCAGCAGCAGCAGCAGCAGCAGCAGCAGCAGCAGCAGCAAGTTTAAGTAAGTACTCATCTCCATGAGATCCATCCACTGAGTTGGGTTGGCCTGTGACCTGCATACTGTCATCCCTGCCCTGCATAAAGTGAAGCTGTGTGGAGAACACTGGGTTCCAGTCCTGTTTGTAAAGAGCCAATGTTTAAAAAAAAAAACCAAAAACAGAACAGAACTCTACCAGAAAAGGCCTAGCACTGAAAAATCAAAGTGTGTGTGGTGTTGGGGTGTGATAGGGTTTAGGCAGGACTTAAATAAGAGTGCTTGTGTTGACTCATGTGATGACCACATGAGTTTTTATGACCCATGTCCTTTTCACATTGGAGGGGTCAGCAGGCCAGAGGGCATGTCTCATTGAGAGCTATTGACTGTGCCCTTGTTCTGGCCCAGCTGCTTCTGCAGGCGCTGGCCAGCACACTAGATGTGAATGAGTTCCAGACTTAGCTGAGAGGGAAGTGCAATGCGCTGGCAAAGCCCCTGGTATCAGATTTTTACCCCACATGTGGCATCCTTTTGGTTATAGAAGCCAAGTGGTTTACAGAGATAAGAGCATAAGTCAGAGGGGTGAAAGAAAGAAGAGCTTTCTCCTGTTGTGGAGAGGATATAAGTGGTTAAAAAAAAAGGGGGGGGGGAAGAAAAACTTTTATCAAAAGAAATGTCAGTCCTAAAGACCCTGTTGACTGGCTACTGAAAAGAAGTCTGCTAGCTTAAGTCAAAAATAGGAGCTTTCATATAAAAAAAAATTATCTCTCATTAATCACTGTATCTTTTGTTTGACTTCCTATCTAAATTATGCTACCATCATTAATTTAACGCTCATATAAATGTGGGTGCGGAGAAAATATAATGAATGGTCCCGCTCATGTCAGATGAAAAGTTAGAAGTGCCTTTCTGTCACAGAGGCAACAATAAGTCGAGGAAAGTCTGCAGCAGCAGCTAGGGCAAGTGGGTGGCTGACTCATCATGGTCTGGCAGGAAAGCAGTGAGCTGTCCCTGACACCAGCACAAACCTTGATCCATTCCAGAAACATCCTGGCTCCCTCCGAGCACAGGGCTGAGACGCTGGTCCAGCCTTGCCATGCCTCAAGGAAGCGAGCAGCCTGCTAATCGTTTTCAAATTAACTGCTGCTCGAACAAGGACACCCAGAGGAATAGTTGAGACTGAGGACTTCTCCTTGGCGGTTCAAACAGCGTCATCAGTATTTTGGTCGGTGGTCTTTGTGCTGAAAGTCTCACAGTTTTCAGAAAGGCACTTAGGGAGGAAGATGTTCCCTGAGCGGTTCACCTGGCAAAAGATACTTTGTAGGCTCTTTGAGTGGTCCTCTGGGCAGTTCAGCTCCAGGTTGGTTTCCCAGCACCCAGAATGGACCACAGGCACAGCCATCCAAGCAGCATGGCACAGAAGAAGTTCTCACGGGGGCGGGGGTGTCTCCTCCCACCACCTCCAGCTTAACTTCTCCTGATATACTGCAGTGGGGTACCTGATCTCAGTTGTCCTGAACTTTATAATGTGGGAGATAGAGAGAGTGTTGATGAATGCCAGTGCTGACTAGTTTAGGTCCAGAAGCCATGGATTCTTCTTGCCATTCTTGACTTCCCACCTCTAGCCCCAAAACAAGACTTCTGCTTTGAGCCTTGTCCTTAAGGCTACCAAAGCCAGCAGGTGCTCGGCTGTGACGTGACTTGGGATGCAGCCATTCCCCAGTGATGGATGAGGCAGGCTGGGTGCTGCACCTGAAAAAGAGCAATGACCCCTTCTTCGCCATGTCTCCTCCCACACAAGAGAGCTTGTCTACATCGTCAGTCACTCCTGCTCTTGCTAGGGAGTTCTTTTCCCAAAACAACCATCCTGCTGGAATCCCTTCCCTGAAGGTGTGACTTGCTTCTTGCTCTTCTGAAGGCCATTTCCTATGATAAGCAGCCGTCCTGTGAGCCAAAGACTCATTTAGGGGAGCCAGATCTTTAGCTAGTTAACTTTTTTTTTTTTTTCGAGACAGGGTTTCTCTGTATAGCTCTGGCTGTCCTGGAACTCACTCGGTAGACCAGGCTGGCCTCGAACTCAGAAATCCACCTGCCTCTGCCTCCCGAGTGCTGGGATTAAAGGCCTGCGCCACCAGGCCCGGCGCTAGTTAACTTTTGATGTGTATTTGCCTTTCTTAAAATTGTCGGCCTTTTCTGAGGCTAGACACTTCTGGACACTTTTAAAAACATATGATTATCATCAAGCTTGTCTAATATTTAAGTGCTTGAAAATATTTGTTCAACTAAAAAAAAAAAAAGCCTTAATTAATCACAAATGAACACTGCCAGTTGTTAGGAAGCTGAGAGTCTTCTAAACACATCTTAAGACCAGAGCTCTTACTTCCCAAGGTGGGAGAGAGTGGCAATAAATTAAACTCTCAAGAAAAACTATTCTAATTAAACACTACCAGTACACAGCAAAAGGGAGTCAAAATATTGTGTGTCTACCCCATGCCTTCTCAATAACTAAGGACAACACCCCAAGGGATTGGGTGATTTCTATGGTAACACTCTGCCAAATGGTAATTTGGGTTTTACTCCATGTAAGAAAAGACAAAGAGAAAAACCAGACAGGCAAGCCCAGAAACTTGTTTTAACTGTTAGCATCTTTTCCTGGGACCATCAGAGAGTAGGGGAGTGATTAAAGGGTTAGGGGACTTTATTGTTGTTCACCTCTTCTGATACAGGGAGAACTCGCTTCGGGACACTTGGTGCCATACAGTGAGTGTCCATCGCTGCCAAAGTGCTTTTCATCTTAGGGAATGGTACCCAGAGGGCAGTAACTTCAGCAATGTGAGTGGAGGGTGGTAGGAAGATTGAGAACTATCAGTTGGGTGAGGAAGCCAACTGTGACACCAAGACATCCTCCACTTTCTCTGATCTGTGCTCTCTCCAGAAAGCAGTCTATCATCCGGAGCTGCAGTGGAGCAGATTCATGCATATTTACCAGTTGCAAATTAGGACGTGCAGCCCGGAGGGGGGCTGCGCTCTTTGTCTTTCTGCTTTTCTTCCCTGGCTGATGATGCACTGCACTTTAAACACCCAGGACTCGGAGACTGCTTCAGGAACTTGTCATATTCCGTGTATACCAATAAGGTCTTTGTCATTTAAATGGAGTTTTATTTTCCAGTTTAGAAACTTGTAGGGTTTTCCTCCATCCTGTGTCAAGGCTTTGATGCAATGATTTATTAAGGTACTAGTGGAAATATTGATCCTGCTAATAGCTTCTGCCTGGCCTCACAATGTTTTACATTTTCCTCGTCTAAAAGACCATATTCCCTTTCTCCTCATCTGATTGACCATAAATGCTTTGGCCTTTTCCTCAGTAATTATCTCACTCACCAAGGCAGTGGGTAAAAGTCAAGTATTTATAGACTAATTAGTGAAGTCAACTCGTCTAAATAGAATGTTTTGCATAATATAAGGAAGTGCCAGAGAATACTGTGAAATTAGCAGAAGTGTGGTACTCAGAAAGTGGGGATGAAAAGACACAGTTAGGGACACTCGAGCTCCTGGTGGCAGCTGTCTCCTCTGTGACTACAAGGGCACAGCCAAAGGCATGCTTTCTTAAGGCACTATATTTTTTGTAGCAACTCACCTTAGGCTGTTTTCCTTCTTCTTGTTGTTGTTGTTGTTTTTAATTTTCAAAAACTTATCTGTTATGAAATGACATAATGAGCTTGGTTCTGAAAACAGGTTAAGTGCCACTGGTGTAATATCTGTAAGTATCTGGGGCCAGGGGTCAGGAATCCTGGCTCAAGGTGCAGAGAAGGTAGCTCAGCACAGAGGAAGCACTTGTTCAAACCTGAATACCCAAGTTCAATCCTTGGGACTCATGGAAAGGTAGGAGGAGAGAACTAACTCTTGAAAGTCGACCTCAGATTTTTACGTGCCTCATGACACATGCTCACCGGCACATGACACACATGATACACAACGTTCATTTGCACATTACACACACACACACACACACACACTAATACAAAACCAACACTTTTAAGGTTAAGAAAACAAAACACCGAAGATCCTTGGTTTTCATGCCTCCTCTGTAACCAGTTTTATACATTCTTGCATGGGCCACATGAGTCTTTTAGGTACCAATTTCTTTGTTTTGAAACTAGAGATACAAAAAAACATTATAGACATCAAGGCTGATATTGAATGCTAAATTACTGTGTAAAGTGTATGGAAGTATAGGAGCGTCACTTTTAAATAAAAGTCTGGAGGCGGCTCAGTGGTTAAGAGCACAGAATGTTCTTCCAGAGGACCTGGATTCCATTCCCAGCACCCACGTGGCAGCTCACGACTGTCTGTAACTCCAGTTCCAGGGAATCAAACACCCTCACACAGACACACACACAGGCAGAACACCAGTGGGCATAAGGTTAAAATAAATCACTAGAGAAAAAAATTTACTCCTTTAAAATAAAATAAAAAGGCATTTCCCGTGGAATGGAAGTCTGCTTAAGGTTTCTCTCAAGGTGGATGTAGACAGCTTGCATCCTAGAATGCCATTCAGGTAGTAGCAGTGCTCTATTCCTACGTGTGCTCCCGCTGATGGAGTGTACATTTTGTATACATTTTGGGAAAAGTGAAAAAAACTTACAGGAGTCACATTGGTAATGTTGCAAATATGCAGGAGTGTCTCAGTATGCAGACAAGTGCAATTGCTTCTGTGCCCCTTCCCGACAAGTGACATTTGTACACTTGGATAGATACTGTGTACTTTCTTGCAGTGTGCCAGGTCTAGAATGAGGAACAGGACCAACAACAAAAGCACTCGCCCACCTTCATTGAAGATCTCCAGGCCTTCCCCATACTGTGCTTTCTGATTGGTCAGTGTCCCTCACATCTTTAAATCCCCCTCCTTCTCATTCTTTGCAGGAACTAAGGATTTGCAAAACCAGAAGCCAAAGCAGGACTGAATCCCACAAGAGGGATCAAGACAGGAGTGACCAGCCACTGTAAGTGAGCTGGCTCCCAAGGGGCTGGTGAGTATTCCAAGCCACAGAGACCAGAGCTTCAGCCAAGGATCCAGCCCAGGCTGCCTTAAGAACATAGCTTCCCTGTTCCCACCTCCCTGTGTGCCCCTTGGAATAATGGTGGCCCTGCATTCGCTGCACCTGTGCTGTTATTGCATAGACTACTCAGTACGTTTCCCAGTTCTGCACGGTTGTCACTGCAGGAGCCATCCAGACCTAAATCAAATAGTAACACTTGCATTCAGTTGTGGTGCCATCATTTGGGTCTTCCTTCCCACACTGGGTTTGCCTCACACTCATGCTTAAGTTCCAGTGGCGGAATTAGGTTGCCCATGACTGCTCACATTGCCCCGTTTATTTCAGTGCTATCCAGTACCCCCTCTCTGCCCCCGTTCTGCCTTCTACAGAAAAGCATAGCCTCCAGAATCAACTTTTTTCCCAGGGTACTCCAAGATGCGTGGTTTTGTTTTGTTTTGTTTACGATGACAGTGGTAGTAGTGGTGATGGTGAATGATTAAATCAGGACAAAACCACATCCCTAAACTAGTTTATGTTAAGGTTCCTGTGGCTGACTGAGCTTCACCCTTAACCAGGGGTGTGTTTCTACTCTAAAGCTGAGAGGCTTCAAAATCATTTGGCCGAGGTATGATTTGTTTATCCATTTTCTCAGCAGAGGACTGAATCCCTAGTCTGCCCTTGATGTGAGTGAAGTCAGGTGGGTCTTAGGCATGGACTGGTGCTTCTGCACATAGGTGGAAGGTTACAGCCTTCCAGTTATGACCTAGGCAGAGAGTATTACATCACCTTTATCATTTATATACTATTTATTCCCAGAATAGCCAAGATCTTACTTGAGTTGATCCTGTAGGCAGCAACAATCTCAGTAAATGGGTGTGGGGCGGGGAGGGGAGTTATAGAGATGAAAGAAAGACAGAGGAGGGTGAAGGGCAGCCAGAGCTTAACCTTAACCCACAGTCTGTGCTGGCCCTGGGAGTCTGTGTAAAGGAGAAAGGGAAGGGGTTGGAAGGAGGGCACAGGAAAGGGGGAGAAGGCTCTTTGAATACAGCAAAAGCCTCCAGGCTAATGAATATGTTATGGTGTGTTGTTTATCTCCTGGACTAGAGGTGAGCCCTTTTCCATGGCTGCTAGGATTTTCAAAAATGAATCAGCTTGTGGCCTCCCTTGTATACCCCCTCCATGCCCTTCAGGACATCAGAGAAGTCTCCCTCAGCGAGATTGAGGCTGCCAATGAATACTTCAGCACTTTTCTTTTTAAGCATTTGCCTGCCTAAGTCCAAGCCCTCGAAGAGGGTTGTTGAGAGCTCAGAAGTCTACCAGAACAACAGGGTTGAAGGGCCTTGGCCCATCAGAGAAAGAGAGCAGACAGATTCAGGTGTCAGAATCTGGGGTAGAGATGAAAGCAGGGACAGTCCACCCAGGCAGGCCAGAAAGACACTGAAATACAAGGGGGTTCCAGTTTCTGAAATTCAGCTTCTGAGCGTTTGTGTGTGTGTGTGTGTGTGTGTGTGTGTGTGTGTGTGCGTGTGCGTGTGCGTGTGTAAAGAATTGAAGTGCTTATTGAGTGTCCTCTAACTGGAAATGCCTTCACTCTATAGCTCAGGGGCAACCATGCTGGCCACGCTTCCCTGGGCTGCCTGAGGTATCCATGGAAGGATCCAGCTTAGGGAATCCCCAGGAGACTAGAGTAGCAACTGTAGCATCAGGACATTGGGTGTAATTGAAGTTGCTATCGAGGTACTGTGTGCTCTTCTGCTCTATGGTCCTGGTGTCATCAAATGCAGCCACCAGGTATTGCAGCTTCTAAAGTCTGAGTGCATTGCAATGCACCTTTTTAGATAAAAGTGGTTTGGCCATATAAAAATGCTTCATAGCTTTGAAATATCTGTAGCATTATGAAACAAACATGCCCTGTAATTGTAAGAAGACAAGTCCCCAAACCTAGTTTAATAGTTCCTTCCTGGAGTCTCAGTTTTGGCCACTGCCAGCTCTGTTCCGTTAGGTGAGAATACTTGGAGCAGGATTTGGAAAAGCATTTCTTGGAGAGATAAAAATCTCTAATTTTCCCTTAATTAAAAACTTCACATGTAAAGTCTGTGGGATGGCTCAGTAGGTTAAGGGGCTTGCCACTCAGCCTGACAGCCTGAGTTTGATTCTAGGTGCTCACATGATAGAAGGGGAGAACCAACTGTCTGCTATTTAATCTACTTATGTTTACTGTGGCTCATACCCATAAACATATCATATATGCACACATATAGTAATAATAATTGAATAAGTTATATAAAAGCTCTCTTGTCTATGGCAATCCAGGGATTCCAAAGATGTTCCTGGAATCCCACAGAATTACACCAGGAGCCTATTCTCTAAAAATTATGGATTATTTATGATCTAACTCTCTCACACACACACACACACACACACACACAATCAACACACACACACACACACAATCAGTAGCCGTACTTTGTGACATGAAAGTCTTGCCTTGAATAGCACAAGCTGATGGTTTAAATTACTGTTGTGATATCGCACAAGGTTTATTGAACCAAGATAGTTAACTCTCTTAAGGCAACACAAAGCACAAATTCTCAGCCATATACCAGTATCCTGAAAAGAGATGTTAGAGGTTTTAAGGGAAAAGTTACTGTGGTATTCATTGGGTGTGCGATTGTGGGGATGTCACTTAGCACCCTGGAGGCCCCCATTTCCTCGTGTACTTGTGGTGGCTGAGTGCGGCACCGAGCTACCTTGAGATGCATATACAATCCCATCCAGTCTCAGGAATTCGGTGGACTTTGTTTATACTAGGATATAAGGTAAGAATGCCATGTAAGCAGAACCCTTGCAATGCCTCGCAGGGAACAGCACACTTGGGGCTCTCTGTCTCCTTGTCCTGTCTGGAGGGAGCCGCTGTCTAGCCAAGTCCTCCCAGAGCTACGGGTGGGTACTTAGTTGCATTTGGACAATTCTTATTTGTGGGCAACAAATTCAGTATTGTGCCTTATACCCTGAGCCTCGCACCTCGATGTTAGTCTCTCCTGAAACTGGAAGACATGACTGTAGACGTCAAAGCAGCCCAAGGGCCTGGTTATCCCACAGTGGTCCTGAAATTTGCAATTCTAGAACCGGGCTACTGTAGAAAGATGTCGTTTATATTGGAGACCTGAGAGGTTCAGAACACATGCACTTGCAAAAGCCTCTGAGAGGCTTAGAACCCACACACATGTGCAAAAGCCTTCTGAGAGGCTTAGAACCCACACACATGTGCAAAAGCCTCTGAGAGNTCTGAGAGGCTTAGAACCCACACACATGTGCAAAAGCCTCTGAGAGGCTTAGAACCCACACACATGTGCAAAAGCCTTCTGAGAGGCTGAAACATGCACACATGCACACACACATGTGTAAAAGTCTTCTCTAGAATCTACTTTGACAGCCAGGATATTTAAAATACTTGTAAATTTCAGCTATGTTAAAAATAAAACGTCATCCAGAAAGTCACGCATTATGCCCCACCCACCCACCCCCCAGGCTGTTTTTGCATGAATTGTCTTTGATCATAGCGGAAGCGAAACGTCTGTTTTGGTGAAGTGGGGAGATGGACTGGAGATATAGATGAAGCTGGTAATAATAATCGTAGTAAGTTTACTAGCTTTGGGGTTAAACACAAGAACCGGACACCTGGGGGGCAAAGACCATCTTTGTTGACTTATCAGAGATTTGCTTTTTTGGTTGTTGTTGTTGCTTTAATTTAAATCACTGATATTTTGATGTGATATAACTAATATCAGGATCAGGGCTGACTTGTATCCTCTGGGGTTCACAGCCACGCCTTGCCATTAGCAGAGCCTCCCACTTTCTGAGCTTCATTTCTGGAGGTTTGCTCTCCTTTGGCCCTAGTCTAGGTTTTGTGAGCATCTAAAACTGCAGGGATGTAGTTCAGCAGCTATGGTTTGTAATAGCTGATCACAGTTGTTAACTCAAAGGCGTCGATTCAGATAGTAAAACTTCCCGAGTTTCTTATAGGCCAGATTCCCAGACGGAAGTATTCCCTTTGGACTGAAAGGAACCACAACTGTACCTGCGCTGATCTTATCTAATGACTAAATAGCATGTTCACTTCCTGCTCCTTCTTTTTGATGTCTTTATCAGCTCTGCGTTTCAATCAGAGACAACGTTTATCTTCACATCATTAAGGAATATATTTAAAGTTTGCGTTTCTTCCACGGTGTCTTGTCATTTGCTGGCAGCATGTAGTATGCCCTACCGGACTCTGTGGCTTTTGTGAAATCATTTCGTTTCTGTGCTTTTTGTCTTTTGGTTTGGAAGCCATAGTAGATAGAGTCTTAAGAAAATGAACTTGAGAAAAACAAACACAAAAGCAGGTGGTGGTGGTAGTGGTAAGCCCTTCTCTTCTAGAAGCAAGATTCAGATTCCATTACCTCTTACCTCCCAGTCAATGGACAGGTCTAGGCCGACGTTCTCTGAGACATCAGTTGTCAGTCGTCAGCTCCGAGGCCAGAAGATGCGCCAGGCTGATTGTTCTGTGATTTTATGGTTGGCTGAGCCAGCTTAACCAACAATGCTGCGGGAACAATAAGCCTCAACAGACCCAAGGGGAGGGTTGACAGCTCAGATAGGAAGTGGGTGGTGGCGCCCTACCTGTGTCTGTGCTTCTGAGAGGGCACAGGCTTCCCTGGAATCCCGCTGACAGTGCCACTGACAGCGGGACCAGGCAAACCGGTCTGTCCGGGGATTCTCGAGGGCGGGGAGTTTATGGGGTTTTATCGATTCTTTCTGGATAGTTTCTGTTAAAGTCACCGAGATCATAGGGATAAGTATAGTTGTGAGAGAACTTTTATTGTTTACAGTTGGTTTATTTAGAACAAATTGCCTCTTTTTCTCCATTGAACAACGAACAGTGAGACAAAGGGGATGGGGAGCATGCGCGTTGCGGTCACGCGGTCAAAGTTTGTGGGTGTGAAACTTCAGAAGGTGCCTGAGCTGAAGATAGACAGAAAGGACATTGGTTTGCTTCAGGTCCCTCCTAAACCTTTCCCTTGCCCTGAGAGTAGCACACGATTCCCCTTCTGTACCCACAAGCCCCTGTTTGTTTTGTTTTGTCTCTTCCAACCAACTTTTCTATGAGGGCGGAGAACTTACTCATCTCTGGATTCCCAGGAGCTCAGTATTTATTAACTTACATTCCTATATGGTCTCCACCAATACTGAATGCAGGAACTATTTTTAAAGATTTATTTGTTTGTTTTATGTATGAGTACACCATTGCCCTCTTTTCAGACACACCAGAAGAGGGCATCACATCTCTTTACAGATGGTTGTGAGCTACCATGTATGTGGTTGCTGGGATTTGAACTCAGGACCTCTGGAAATGTAGTCAGTGCTTTTAACCGCTGAGCCATCTCTCCAGGCCCAGCTCCCAACGCGGGAACTTTAAAGACCTGATTAAGTGAGGATGCAGCACCTTATGTTTCACATAAGCATTTTTTTTTTTTTTTTTTTTTTTTTTTTGTCTCCTGCCATTTAAGAGCAGGTAGTGCAACCAGGATCTGTTTATTCCCCCTGGAAATGGGGGCAGAAAGGGAAGGAAAGGTCACAGCTGGTAGTCTGCCAAAGAACTGGGAATGGGAATGGGGGCTTGCATTTAGAGGAGGGGCTGTGAAGATCTGAAGCCTGCATGGCTGGTAGGTTCCCAGTTGGAGGCTGAGGCAGGGATGGGGTGGTAAGGGAGGCTGTAGGAAATCTGTGTGCTCTCTGGGAGATGGGGGCAGTGAGGAAGGGGAAGCCCCAGCAGGTGATTTGCTGCGGAGCTGGGATGAGTCTTGGAGATTGGATATAGTTGCTTAAGGCCCTCTCAGTACCTCTCAGGGTCCCTGGAGCTCAGTCAGGATAAGGTGGCTGACTTCATTGAGTCAGGTAGAAGGAGGAAAATGTACAATTGGACATCTATTGCCTGTGTAGAGGATATATGAATAGCATCCTTTTCCATCCCCAAGGAGCGGGTGCCCTGCCACACAGCTCCTCCAAAATATCAACAGCACCTCCAAAGGTTCTGGTCTTGCTATATTTGTGCCTTCAGTTTTATTTCATTCATTCATTCATTCATTCATTCATTCATTCATTCATTCATTCAGTTTGTCCACTTATCCATCCTTCCTGCCAGTTACCAGAAAGTAGGTGACTCCTCACAGGAGCTGGGGCCTCGGGTCCCAGAGGTTGTTTAGTATCCTCCCCCTTCCCACCCCCATTGAAACATTCCCTACAGGGGCCACTGTCTATGGCATGAGAAAGGAGGCAGAAGCTTGACAAAGACTACTTTCATGTGAGTGCTTAATTGCAGGATAGTCAGCCAACGGCCACCCTAGGTCAACTGGACAAGGCAACTGCAGACCGTTGCATCATTTTCATGATCCCCTTGAAGACTGTGTGAGGGGGGGAAAGCTCAGTGTGGCTCCACCCCCTTGGGGACCCTTTAGAGAAGGCTGTCATCTTACTCAAGTACAGGTGGCCTGTTTTGCCCAAGGTCTCACTTTGTTTCAATTCTGCCTGGAACTGCTTTGAGATGGCAGAGAGACGTTCAGAGGATACGTCTCAACTCCCCTGGACCCACTGGTACTTCTGGCTGGTGGGGGGCTGGGGGAGTGTCGGTCATTGGAGAGGTGACTTTGGAGGATACCCAAGGGGGATGGGCTAGTGATTTAGTGGACAGACCAATGGGTGATGGTGGGTGGTGGCTGTACACTGAAGGGAGCGGAAGAAATGTTTTTCAAAGAAACCAATTACTGGCTCTATGTGAGAGAGCTTGTTTCAAACCCAAGCAACGGTTCCTTCTTCTCACTTAGTTCTTTTCTTTGGAGCTAAGCAAACCCACCTTTCCCTGCCTGGGCCCCCACGGACCAGCAGCTGCTTTCAGTTATTAGCCTCTTCCCAGAGCCAAGGAACACACATTACAGTCCTGCCTGGTAAGGTGACACTTCCTTGAGGAAGCTTGACTTTTGTCCCAGTGGTAGCCCTATTGTTACTGGTGGTTCTCAAGAGGCTTGTATCTCTACTCCCGGTGTTTAGCAAGCTCCTCAAAGCATAGTGATCAGGCTTACCGTTGTTTGGACAATAAGCTCATTGTGTTGATTTCTGTCTGCTTTCATCAAGCAAGGCCTGTGGCTATGACCATGCCCTGCCCCAAGGAGAAGAAAATAGAGGAGCTGTGGTCTTCAGGGCCGTGGAAAGCAGGGTGCTTGTTTGGATGTCAAGCGATCAAGAAGCAGTTGCCTATACCCAGCTTCTCATTTTATCAGAATTTTTAAAAACTTAAATGCCTAACTTTTGTCTACATTTGGCACCAATCATCTCTTGGCAATAAATGCAACAGTGCTAACATTAATTTTCAGCCAAAGAAACGGAGGCTCGGAGCAGGCGAATGTCTCTCCGGGTCTGCAGCGCTGGGGAATCACCCTGGCTGGCCATGCTCTCGCCGTTCTGTAGGACAGTAATCTAGATGGGGATGTGTTTCCAAGTCGAGCCACCCCGGCCGCTAATTGATGAGGTCATCTATGGAAGCGATGAAGGGGGGGAGATGACCTTGACCGTCTTTAAAGGTGCGCCTGTGGCTAAGGGATGTGAAGACTGTTAAACAGAATCAGTGTGAGGTGTAGGAGATAACTGGGCATTTCTGGACAGTCAGAATCCATGTTTTCTTCTATGCTCCATTTTTAGTAACAAAAAATGAAAAAAATAATCTGTGCTTTATAATGAAGATAAAAAATACAAGCAAAAAGCTGACCAAAAGGTCTTCGTGTAGCAGCCCTTACGGTTGGAAGGAGGGGCAGGGAGACTAGATACTGGACCTTGGTGATTCTGGGCCATGAGCCATGCATGGTATATAAAGCATTGGATAGGAGAACTCAGTGCCCTCGCTGGCATATTCCTATACAATATACTACTGTTTTGTAATTAATTACCCTCCCCCCAGGTATCTTCTCCTTTCTCTTTATACCCAGGAGAACCATCTTGATGACAGACAGCAGACACTGTCACCCTGCCCCACCCCCCACCCCCGTTCCTTTCTCCCCACTTGTCCATGTCCGGCAAACGTACACCTTCGACAAAGGTACACCTTCTTCTCCGGTGGAGACTGAATCTGTCTCCCCAAATACACATCCTAACCACTGAAGCAGTGGAGCGGGGAGGTGGGGCTTTGAGATGTGATTTGGTCCTGAGAGAAACCCTCTCAGAAATGGGAAAGGTCCCAAGGGCGTGCCCTCCCCCACTGTGCTGCGGGAGTACACAGCCTGAAGTCCGCAGTCTGTGAACCAGGAAGCAGCCCCCAGTCAGGCACCAAGTCAGCCAGCACCTTGAGCTTGGACTTCACAGCCTGTTGTTTATAAGTCAGTGGTCTTGTGCCACAGAAACCGGAATGCACTGCGACACGCCCCCAACCACACCCCTGTGCCTGAAACCCCGAAGACCTTTGGTATCCGCACTACTGCCCTTTGTAGCTGAGAGGTGTATGCCCTGCTCATTGGTGCTGCGCACGCAGTTCGCGGTACCGAGGGTGTTCGCACAGGCAAAAGAAGTCTCTCTCTCTCTCTTTTTTTTTTTTTTTTTTTTAGGGAGACTTTTTGACATAGTTTTCATAACTGTAAAGAAAAACTTTCACCGCGACTCCACAGCCTTCTAATCCTATCCGGAAGTTTTTCTTTACATTTTGGAGCTCAAAATTTGAAAACCCGGGTGCAGTCAGGGCCCTGTAAGTGCTTTGTGGGTTATCATTTCTCAACTGTAAATTTGGTTTTTATTCACAGAAATGCCTCTTTTGAAAGCTGTAGTGCTGGGATGTTAAATTAAAGACAGACATAGAAATTGTCTTTCTGCGGGATTATCTCTTTCGATTTTCTTTTCTTGTGTATGTGAAAAATGCATTCACACAAAACTTCTGGCTTTCCTTTCTTTGGCGGCAATGTCAACTTGGCCTGAGCTGTGGGGTTTTCTGACTGAATTGTGTCCTGCTTTTTGTGAAAAGAATAGTCTGTGGTGTGCTGTTTAGTTACACTTGAAATCGTTTTCATTAAAACTTCAGGGAAAAAATATTAAGGAGAGGTTGAGGAAGTTGGAACTATAAGAGATTATCAAAAGCTTGCCATTTTTCAAATGTATTAAGTGGATGGAAATAAGACACAAGAATAAACAGTGAATTTGCTGAGTGTTCTGAAAGTACTGGGTTTAACTGTGGATATACAATTACCGCAGGGTACTCCTGCTGAGGCTCTGGACTGCTAAAACTCACAGCTTTCCTTCTGGAACCCATCTTCTCTCCTAGGCAGGCATTGGGAAGGGCTCTCCCTCAGAGGCGAGCCTTTCCATCTGGTGGGATAGGATAGGAGGCTACTGGAATACTTTCTTATTGTCTGTTCCACTCCCTTCTTGCCTTTTTTGCTCCATTCTCAGTACAGCAGTTTCAAGTCAATGAACAGACTAGTGATGTAGGTTGGGGGTAGAGCACTTGACTACTAACAAAGCATGGGTTTAGTTCCCAGCCCTGGAAGAAGCTTATAGGCAAAGCCCAGGAGGCCCATGCCCTGGGCACTAGGAAGGATGCTTCTAACAGAGTCCACAGTTCCCCAAAGCACTGCAAGGATGAAGCTTCTACCAGTTTTTCTCCTTGCCTCCTGGTCTCCTTTCCATTCTCTTAATTATCGTGAGCATCTCTGTCCCCCCCCCGCCCCGCCCCGCAAGGCCTTCCATGTACCTTTGTGTGACAAATATCACGTTTTGTTTCTTTAAAAGGATCTCCTTTGGGAGACTACATGTGTATTGTTTATTTTATACAGAAGCCAAAATTCTTTTCTAACACCAAGTTTAAGAGTTTTTTCTATCATGTGATTTGTGGATGATCTTCAATGCAAACATGTCTTGTAACATGTTTTTACTAAAACCAGTGTTGACTGAGAACATTATAGTTTCTAGAATACTTATAGGAATTTCACTTAAATTTGGTTAATCCTCCTTTGGAGATGGGAAGATGATAGACTTAAAGCCAAATATGTTAGCAATCATATAAATTATAAATATGGGTACTGCTCCAGTTAGACAACACCATCAGATTACACATTCAGTTCAACCTTACTTTCAAGAGCTACATCTAGAATTAAGTAAACTTCAAGAAATAGCAATATCTAGAAATAAGCAAATAATACCAAAAATGCAAACACTAAGTTCTCATGTATAAAAGAGTCATAATAAGACTGCTAATACCAACAAGCCTTGGAAAAAATTACCTGTCATAAAATTACAGTTTCTAACTCTGAAAGCTCGACTCCATGAGGAAGTTAAAATAATCCAGGATCTTCACCCAATGGTTTCCAAGCTCATGAAAGCACAGACTGATAGAACCGAGAGGAGAAATAGAGAACTGTAAAGATAGGAAGAGGTCCTGATTTCTTTTACTGATTGAGTGCTTTGTAAAGTAAGAATTTTGAAAGTTTCTACAACGTGATAAACTTTACTTGGGGGCACAGAGACATCAAACACACACATATAGAAAAATCATGTTTTTTCCAGTACACGTGGAACATCTTTTCTTTAAAAAAGAAAAGAGTTATGTAAGTACACTGTAGCTGACTTCAGACACACCAGAAGAGGGCATCAGATCTCATTACAGGTAGTAATGAGTCACCATGTGGTTGCTGGGATTTGAACTCAGGACCTTCAGAAAAGCAGTCAGATGTTCTTACCCACTGAGTCATCTCACCAGCCCAGAAGATCTTTTCTTAAACTTGGCTAGCTAGTGGATGAAAGTAACAAATTCGAAAGTACTGGATTTAAGTATGAGAAGGGTTAAATTTGACTGTGATTCTCTCAAACTATAAATCAGCAACACTACTTCTGAAAGTAATAGTAAAATCTTAAGTATTCCCACATTGTAAAATTAAAATTATATTTCAAACTAAACAATGGGTTGGAAAGGAAATTGCAATGCAGTATCAAAAATTTTATATGATATTAAAATTTTGACATATAAAAAGTTTAAATTCAACTAATGCTATCTTTAAGGGAAATTTATAGTTTTAAATGAGTATTAGAAGAACTAGGGGCAGAAAATGATGAAATTGGGATTAAAGGAACAATGTACAGAATTAGTCAAGCAAAGAGCTAGTTCTTTGAAAAAATAAACAAATTTGACAAACCCATAGCCAAACTAACCAAAGAGAAAGCAGACACAAGTGTTAAAAATAAAAAGGGAGTGGAGATATTACCATATCTAACTTAGCTTACAGTCAGCTATTATTTAGCAGAGCATGGAACTGCTACATGCAGACCCAGGGGAAAGAACAGAGGACCCTCAAACACAGAGCTGTGGCCACAAAGTTTCTGACAAAATGGTCATAAACACGCAGGAGAGAAAAAACAGCTTCTTTAACAAATGATGCTGGGAAAACCTGATTTCCCGTGTAGGAAATAAAGATAAAGCCGTGGTTTCCACCTTATACAAAAATCAATTCAAAATTGATCAAAGAGCTTAATATAAGACCTGAAAGTCTGAAATTACTGGAGAAAAACAAAAGAAAAGAGTACTTCAATGCAGAGGCAGAGGTAAGAGCTTTCTGAGAGGAACTCCAGTGGCCAGGAAGTAATCCTATGGATTTACAAATGGGATTCTGTTATATTTAAAAGATTCTAAGAAACCGAAGAATCAAAACCATACACAAGGGGTCTGGAGACATGGCTCAGCAGTTAAGAGTGCTGGCTGCTTTTCTGTGGAACCCGATTCAGTTCCCAGCACCCACATCAGATGCCTTCTGCTGGCCTCTGTGGGCAGCCCATATGAGTGGCAGACCTGCCATACACGTTAAAAATAAAATGTTTTTCTTTTTTTAGATTAAAAGGTATTTTCCAGACACAACAGGGCCAATGCACGTATGAATGCACAGCAGCTGTGACAACATATTTAAAGACCTGCAAAAGCTCAAGCCACACACAATCTCTGCATGGAAAAAAAGGATGTGGTCACAAAAGCTCTTCCCCTGCTGGGGAGCTATTAGCATTTGATTGCTGCTGGGAGAGGGACAGTCAGTTTCCTTTAATGATGCAGCAACTGGTCTGTCGGCCACAACCAGGACTAACCAGTCAATACAAATTGGACTCCTCAGGTTTAAAGAGAGGGAGAGATAGAGAGACAGACAGAGAGGGAGATAGAGGGAGAGGGAGAGGGGGAGAAAGAACACGAAATTCCATGGGTAAGATTGCAGGGGAGTTTTGGGAAGAGTTAAGGGAGGAGAGTAAATATGACCAAAATATATTGTGGGATATTCTCAAAGAATTTATAAAAGCATTTATTTAAAGAGCTGTCCTGAGGGAATAGAGAGATGACTCAGCAGTTAAGAGCACCAGTTGCTCTTCCATTGGATTGGGATCAGCTCCCAGCACACACCTGGTGGCTCACAACCATCTGTTACTCCAGTTCCAGAGAACTATTTTGGGGAGCAAATGGGGAAGGATTTCCACAGGTCCCACACAGGTTTACACTTCCACCAGATGTGAGGAATTCTGCTGACTGCCGATAAAAATAGCAACTTGTGTAGGGCCAGTACAAAATTTCCCCCAAAAGACTGGAAATAGAACTAATATGTAACCTACCTACACCACTCTTGACTATATCCAAGGGACCACATCCTTGTTAATTGCTACCGTGTTCATGTAGGACCCCCAAAAGGGGAGCCCCCTCAAGTCGTGGATACCGGGAATCCCCAAAAAACGCTCAAGACATTTCTTGATGCAAAAACACGAGGTAGTTTTATTGGCGGAGCTCCGGGTCGACACGTGTCCCACGCAGGAGACAAAGGAAGTCGACCTGGACTCTCAGTAGAAGGGGGTTTTTATGGGGTGAGGGTGGGGGGGGGATGGGGAGAGTTTGCGCGGCTGCAGGTGATTGGCCCATTTAAACATAGCAGTGAGGTCACGGCTGGTGGGGCGTCAGGATTCCAGAAGCCTGAGGCTTATCAGGGTCTGGGGGACATCTGATTAATGTGTGACCCTGAGTAAGCTGGGGGAGGTGCCTTCCTGCCAGAAGGTTTATGAGTTAATCCTGATAGCCTGGGCTGGTTCCTGCATTTCTTGCATTCCTTTTTCTATGGTCTGTTAGTCTTAGCGGCCTTTGAATTTTAAAACCTACTTTCTTAGTTTTACATTCCCAAACCTTAAATCTGTATAATTTTTCCTCTCATTCACAGAAGCCCAGACAGGGAGTCAGCCTAGATGTCCATTAACAGACCAGAAGAGAAATATGATAAATACACAGTGGAATTTCGTACAGCCATACAGAAAAACAAAACCATTATATTTATAGGAAAATGGGTACAATTGGAAATCATGTTAAGTGAAACAAGCCATATTCAGAAAAACAAATGCCATATTTTCTCCTTTATGCAGGGAATTGGGGACAACAGAGTTTTTTTTTTTGCAGGTTTTGAAATTATAAGATGACATTATAAAAATCATTGTCAAATAAGTGTGGTCATTATGAAAATAATAATAGCAAGTTACCAGAGATAGTGGGACCCAGGAGAATGGAACTGATAAATGAGGCAGACCAAAGTCTAATGCAATAACCAACTTTATTCAGAGCATCAGACAATTTATACCCCAAGGGTTTAAAGTCACATGAGTAAAGTGTCCAATCACAAGGACATGACACACAGTCATTGGAAGTTAGAAGCTAAATAAATACCTGGTAGTTGGGTTCTGACTCCAGGTGCATTTGAGGAATCAACTGAGAGACACCCCCACATATCCCTCAGAGTTCAGGCAAACTGAGTCTCTCCTGCCTGGTTCCCAGTCAGTGATAAGCAGACCAGGAAATACAATTTGACTGTGGCTTGCCATCGTGAGAAAATAGAGAAAACATTGATTTTCGGTAGCTTACTTCACCTAGTTTAATTCTGAGATACCGTGTCTCATCTCATGGAGTCTTTGATAATTTAACTTGAGAGCTTATTAATTTTCAGTGAAAGTATTTTGATACAGTTGTCCAACTTCACAGCAGCGATGCCGAGAGCTACAAGGGGAACAAAAACAAAGTAGTTATTATCACAGTCGCCATCCTCACTGGTACACCTTCCCAATATTTCCCATGCTACCTCATCTCGGGGGTGAATACACGTCTTCAGAGCAGTTCCCTGGCAGGAAGTCTTTGGCCCCGGCGAACTCTCCAGATTTCTCCCACGCGGCTCACAAGTGAGTGTCTCACATGTACTCTGTGAATAGTTCTACTTGGTGAACGCTGCTCACCAGCAAGAGGATCTCTTTCCACTCCAGGGCAGGTCACCAGTGGCCCCTCCTCTACCTGTGGGCCCCGTGTCATTGGTAACTAGGCAGGAATTGTGACCGCTGATCTCAGTTGCCGTATCAATTAGACAGAGAGATGCCTAGGAAATCAGGAAAGCTCCCCTCTTGTGTCTGTGAAGATGCCTCCAGACATGATCAGACCCAGCTCAGAATAGCACAGTGATGGTTTGGGAAGGCAGTGGTAACTTCCAGAGACACAGCCTATTTGAAAGACCCATCACTTGGCACGTGTCCTCTCGCTGCTTTCTGGATACCACTCGGTAAGCAGCCTCTGCCACTGCCTCGCCTCAGGTCAAAAACCACGGAGCTGTCTGGACACGGACCAACATGTCTGTGAGCTACCATACACCCTTTCCCCTTCATTCGCTTAGCTCAGGCGCTCAGTCACTATGACAAGAGTAAAGGAGTCCCACCTCTGAAGCAAGCGTGTGGTAGCCCCAGAGTAAGCGTTAACCTCCATCACATTGACAGATGCCACGGAACAAATGTTCCTCACATTTGTTTGGCTTCTGGTGATCAATCGGACTGTGAATAAATCGCTCTACTACCTTAGCTGTGCCCTTACTATAGGGTCTCTCCTTAGGAATCAGGCACCCCGACCGCACCCTCCCCCAAACCTCTCTATACTCACAGTAGACACCACATTCTCAGGGTGGCTGCCTGCTTGTGGAAACTTGCCCCCATGTCTTTGTCACTTCTCTCCCTCCTACTGAGTCCCTGCCAAAAAAAATGGTCCAAAGGGAAGCCACCTCCTCTACCCATACCCCACACACCCACTTCTGAGGGCACTGACCTGACTACAGAGGAACACACGGCACTGTCTACAGTCCTATGAAAAATGTTCCTTTGCGGGCATATGTGCTTGTGAGTGGCCAAAATGATCCTGCAGACATTCTGAAGATGGCGTTGTGTTTGTTTGAAGGAGAAGGTGGCCATGCAGACACTTTAGTGTCTCTTTGATCATTGTGCTTCAGAAGAGGCACATATTTCTTGCAGATGAGATGGACTTAAAAAAAAAAAAAAAAAAAAAAAAAACCCTGCTTTTTAGATACTCCAAAAACTAATTATCTCATACCCTCCTATGGTTTGAAGCCTGTAGGCAAAATACATGGGATTTTTGTATTAGACGCAAGTAAATTGGCATTACCTTTCTCTCAAGCAAATGGTGTAAACTTTCTATGCAAAAGGCCAGATTTCTTAAATTCCAGCCTAGTTACCTGCTTCATTAAGAAACATGAGTGCAAATAAATTTTATGAAAAAATTATGGAAAGCAGTTGGCTAGAGAGTGATTACAGAGGTTAATGTGTGTAGTAATTGGCTTGTTTAGGATGTACCATCAAACAAGATTCACCAATCATTTCAAGTTTAAGTAAATGATACAGCATTATAGCAATTAAAATATGATTCATTTTCCACAGTGGTTCTACATTAACTTAAAAAATAATCATTTGGGTTTAATCCAAATCAACAACAAAAAAAATTATATATACAGCATCTCAGTGGAACATTTACCTTCCCGGTACCTTTTTTTCCCCCTGCTGCTGAATTTGTACAACAGTGCAAGCTGGAACCTCATCTCGGTACTGAAGAGCTTAAAGGATATTCTCCCAAGGTGCACACCTTCCTCCCAACCCCTATTTATTTATGCTACAGGTCATAATTCTGGTGAATGTGACACTGCAGTCATCCTTACAGTCACAAATTATAATGTGTAGGTGCAAATTATACCTTTCCTACACAAAGCAAGGAGCAGAGCTCTGTGAGGTGATATGAGAAGGATAAGTAGAACTCACTTGATACAGTAAGGAAAATAAATTATGATGACTCTTTCCTAACGGGGGGAGGGGGATCTTTTTTTTTTTCTCTTTGCATGATGCTTAGTTCTGACAAAATGCCACGCTGAGCAGGTAGCCTAATGGATGTGCTGACCAGCCTGTGGCCGAAACGCTGGCCCTGAATCTTGCGTGTGATGACATTTTATCCCTGTCCCCGTTCCGAGGCTGATGGGAAGTTTTTTGCACCGGCATAGCTTTTGTTGTTGATGATGCTGTTGTTATGAAAAAGGCTGTGTTATAAATGCCTCAGGCACCAAAGTAGCATGTGATGGAATGGAAGCAGGAGAGTAGAATATGAGAGAAACCAGACAAGACCAGTGCCACTTCCTGGGACCCTAGTGAATAAAACCGTCATGCTGCATCTCATTAACAAGAAGACCTGTCCTCCGATAGGATACTCGCTTAGTTGTCCTTCACACAACTCCACATTGCGTTCTTGTAGTTTTAGGTCCAAATGCCATGGGAGGCTAATGAATATATTTGGTCTTAATGGTGGTGGTGGCATGTACAGGAACAGCTAGCCTTTGCTTGCACTGCATTTCCTGTGTGTCAGGGAGCGAGTGCTCTGATGAGTTGGTGGAAGGGTTGTTCTTCTGTTCCTAGACTTGAGGGAGAGGATTTGAGTTCCTCGCACAAGGTCACACAACCGGTAGCTTAAAGGGAGCTCCGCATCTAATAAAGAAAACCTGCGTCCTTGCAAGGAGCCCAGGGCTACTACTTCTGTTCATGGACTCAGGTTCGTGTGTTTTGCGTTGGACTAGAGCAAGGCTTCTCAGCCTTCTGGCATTTTAGATTGCCTGAGCACTGAAGGATGCTGGGCATTGATGCTCCCTGAGTCCCCCACAAGATTTTAGTGGTGGTGCTAAGCCACAGGTGTCTGCCACAACTTCCAGATGTCTCCAAGAGGGGAAACATGTCTGTTGGGTAGTACTGGCCTAGTACACCTTTTTAGGCAACTGCAGTTTAGGTGCACCGATTCCTGCCAAAGCCACCTGCATTCGCCAAGAGGGTCAAAGCATCATGGCCAGCAAGCCCCGAAAGACTGAGACTGACCTTCCTCCACTGTCCTCATCCTCAGAGAGTGAGGGGCTCAGAGGACCACCATGTCCCACTCTTCCCCTCTCCTATTTGGTTCTCTGTTACTGAATGAAAGAAAGTAAAAAGAACAAAAAACCAAAAAAACAAACCAGCAACTCTCAAAACTTTCCAGAAACTGTGTGCAGTATAGATATATATCATCCCTGTCATTGTCGTCGTCTTTGTCGTCGTAGTCGTCATCATCATCATCATCATCATTGTCATCAACCAACAGTGTCAAAGGAGAGCAGACCTCCTCTTGACACAACACTGAACCCAAAGAGCTCAGATGAGGGCCAGATGGAATGCTCCAAATGCTCCATACATTATCCCACTCTCAGCTTTCTTGAGAATCTGGCTTGCCTCAGATCCAAACTTTCTGTGCTTAGTACATCAAACATTAAAGATGCATTAGATCAAGAGTTACAGTTTGATTTACAATGTAAGGTTATGAAAGACAAAGTCAGTTCACAGCCTTGAAAAGTCATTAATGAAGCTCCCCCATGCTCATTCTGCATTAAAATAAAAGCTTTACCATCGGAGCTCCTAGCTTTAGGAACTTTGATGGCCACACTGCCCTTTAGTTCTGCTCCGCTGCATTCTGCTGTGGATTCCCTAGACTGTTTAAAAGAGTGTAAGTGCCTATATAAAACGGGAAATTTCTACTTTAGAATCCATTTTAGGAAAATAGTGTGGTTTAAAATTACTTAGGTGGGATCCCCAGAGATCACTTGAGCTTAATGAGGCTAACCACGTATATATTAATGTATTAAAAGTTAATATTAAAGAATGAGAGAGCATCTTATAGGATTTGTATATTTTAGAACCCCCTGAAGACTTTGAAAATTCTGATTAAACAAAAATCAAGCAATCAGACATAAGGGGATCTATGTTTGCAGATCATAGATGGGACTGCAAGTTCTTAATACAATAAATCTATTTTAACCTTGTGAAGGAAAACAGAAAAAGAAATGGATGTTAAGAGCAGCATTTTGAGCTGATAGAGACCAGTGCAGGTAGCCAGGGGACAAAAATATCAGAGGAACAGAAGCAGGTGCCAGCCCTGTGCCTGACTGTGAACCAGAGGTAAGGAAAACTATCTTCAAAGGCCAGGGTACACCAGAGAAAACTGTTATTGAACTAAATAAAAAGAATCCGTATTTAACAATTCTTCAACATATTGGTAAAAATCCTAGAAAGGTGAGATACGTTATTAAGGAAGGAGGGAAGTGAAGCAAAAGAAGGGATGTGGTCAGACAGTGGAGGGACCTTCCTTGGTCCACAGGCTCCCCATGGGATCACCATGTCCAGAACTGCAGCAAAAGCTCACAGGATTGGGAACTTCTCAATAGACCCTCGAGGCTGTTAGCACTATGCTGTGTTCCCTAGAAGTGTATAGGCTGGAGTTAAACAAATGAAGGCCTGTCAGTGAGTAAGCAAAGACCACTATTCTTCTCCTCCCCCTCCTCCTCCTCCCTCTCTCCCTCCCCTTCTCCTTCTCTTCTTCTTCTCTCTCCCCACCCCCTCTCTCTCCCTCTCTCCCCCTCCCCTTTCCCTCCCTCTCCTCCTCTTCTTCTTCCTCTCTCTCCTCACCCCCTCTCTCCCCCTCCCCTTTCCTGTCCCCACCCCTACCCCCCAGTTCCCCTCCCTCTCCCTCTATCTAACAGAAGTTCTCATTCTCCAGTTCCAGGTGCCTTGGCACTCACTCTGTAGCCCAGGCTGCCCTCAGACTTGCAGTAGTTCTCCAGCTTCAGCTTCCCTGCTGCTGGGATTATAGCAGGAGATACCATGCTAAGAAAGAAAACCATTTCTTATAAAATAAAATTATGAAGAAATATTTCCTAAACTTTGTAGTTTCCAAATTTCTTTACTTTAAAAAATTATTGGGAATCCCTAAGAGGTTTTGTTCATATCACTTATATATGCTGGCATCAAATGTATCAGGGATTAAAATAGATAATTTAACATATTTTTGAGTTTATGAATTTGGAAGTGATGAGCACAACCTGTTAACATAAAGAAGACACTAAAGCTGGTATTTGCGTGTTTGTTTTTTGAAACAACAACAACAACAAAAAAAAATGTGAGCAGGATGGTAAGTGCTCTTTTACATCTTCCAAATCTCCTTCATGTCAAATGGGACTGGACTGATTGAAGCTTCTCTGTATCCATCTCCCTCATTGATATCGGGAAAATCCAGCCTCACAAATGAATGTGGCTTTAAAGGGGGCACCTTTACCAGCCTTCTCAGATAGTTGTAGGTATTGTTATTTGATATTGTACACACACTGCCTTGATCCTTTTAAGCCCGCTGCGGCTGGATCCACCTTACTTTCCCATGTCATCTCAGAGGTCAGCACAGACCAAAAAGAAGATGGTGCTTCCTGTCTATAGGAAAAAGGATCCGGTCTCCTAGACACTGAGAATGGATCTTAGGAACAACTAGGTCTTAGGAACACCTAGGTGTCTGCAGGTCATAGTTTGAGAACTCGAGGTATAGGGTAACATTTTTAAGTATAGACAACCACATGGTGTATGGTAAAGCTCTAAAGAGAGCGAGGGACTATTGTCATCATTTCTAAAATCATATATTTAAATTAAAATGCATGTAATAAAGAGAAAACCAGAAGACAACAAAAGGTTAAACTAGATAGAAAAGTCCTTTCTCCCCTTTAATGTTCCTCTTCTTCTTAAAAATTCATTAAAGTATTTCATAACCCAGTAGAATTGTCAAAGTTTTTCAGCCTTTAACATATCACAATGAAACGATTTGAAAAGCTGAGGAAAATCTAATCCTGTTACCCTGGAATCATTTGCATGCGGCCATTTCTGCACTTATTCCTTTTTGTTGATTTTGCTGAGAGTTATTCGTGTTGTGATACGATTTGTTTTTCCCCTGATTGTTTCAGAAGAGTGTATATGGCCTGCAAGCTTTTTTTTTTTTTCTTATATATAAAATATTCAAAACTTCCAAATTCTGGGTTAAGTAGAGATGAACTGGCTAATCTAACTGGTGCCAGTGATATTAGTTACTGGGCCGCTTTCCTGTACGGGAGCAACAGTGATTTTTCACTAACTGGGTTTAAAGAAATGTAGTCATCACATTAATACTCTAACAATTCTAGATCCTTAATTATGCTAATTTGATTTTAATGATTTAGCAAATTTCTGTTTGTTCTTAATGATGATTTAAAAATAGCCAGAGGTACTTTCAGCTGAGGCGCAGTTTTGTTTAATATTATTGTTGCTGTAACTACAGTCTCTTAACTTTTAATCACCTGCCTTGTTCCGCACACAACTCGGGGCTGGTGTGTAACGGTAACTTCTTCGAACTGGGCAATGCATTGGGTGTGCCTGCATTCGAGCCCTGCTTCCTGTCATTTAGACACCTCCTAGCCCGTGCAAATTTCATTTCTCGGCACCGCCTGCACGGTGAGCTACGTGCTCGGGAACTTGAACACAAGTGTATCTCCGTGGACTCGCTCCCCGATGGATTCCCATCAGAAGTCATAAACAGAAAGGAATCAGACGACAGCATCTTTCTTTTGTACAGTTTTGGTTCCTTTGAAGGAATATTTCTCTGTCCATCACAAATGAAATCCCCTAAACGTCTTGTCTGCTCTGATTATATACTTCAGCTCCCCACAATATCTGGGTCAAGCATGATATCACCATAGCATCGGGTGATATATGACAACTGATAGCTGTTGTTGAAGTGCTATGAACATGGGATGTTTTGTTCAGTAGCTTCCCATCTGGCCCAGGATAGTCTGTGCTCACCTCCCCTTTGAAGTGATTAGACGGGCATGGAAGCGTCCACGAGGGAGCCAGCCCCCGCTTCAATTACTAATACAGATGGATCTGGATTCTTAGCATCTGAACTCAGCTTGCCCTGTGCTGGACAGTGTAGTGTAGCAGCTGCAGATGCTGTTTTTGTTTTCATATCTGTGCAAGCATTAGTTCATTGGCTTTTTAACCTGATTGGGCTCCTGAGACAGCTGGCCTGGGGTTGATCCCAGATCTTCTACATCCAGCACCGTCATTTGGGGAAGTCACTTAACCTTGCTCTGTCAATGTCTTTGTCTGGAAAACGGGATTACCACTTAAAAGAATTAAGTGAGTTACTGATGTTAATTATCTGGCAAAGCGGTAAATACACAATATTAATTATACAGTGGCCCGCATCCCTGCATTAACAACCAAAGCTGAAATGCTCCATTAGAGCTCATGTAGGCTGGGAATGGAGTGTTACACACTCTAGACTCATAAAATTATACTCCAGCTACAAGAAAACAATTGACTGCCCAGTTTTAAGAAAGAAAGATACAGAACTTTGGAGAAGAGCAAGAAGAAGATAGTTTAAATGTGAACTGTACTTTACTTAAAAAAAAAAAAATCGATGCAACAACTAAATAATAGAACAGTAAAAAAAAAAAAAAAAAAAAAAAAAGAGAGAAAAGAAAAGAAAAAAAGAAAAGAAAAGAAAAGATTAAGTGTCAAAATGGGGATTTGGGGAGTTGAGG
>NC_034597.1:67852525-67866036 GCF_900095145.1 Mus pahari
AAATGTGAACTGTACTTTACTTAAAAAAAAAAAAATCGAGGCAACCACTGAAAAATAGAACAATAAAAAAAAAAAAAAAAAAAAAAAAAAAAAAAAAAAAAAAAAAAAAAAAAAAAAACAAAAACCTATTAAGTGTCAAAATGGGGATTTGGGGAGTTGAGGTGCTTCTTTCCCCCAAATACAAAGCAAGGTGGGAAGCTGGTGTGGAGGGTAGAAATTCAATCCAAGGGCTTGGGTATTATGACTAGGAGTTTCAGAAGGAAAAAATGAAACAGGGAAAGTAGATAATTATCAAAGACATTATCAGAGAAATAATGGAAGATAATGTCTTTATCTGAAGGTAGACAATGTTCAACTCATTTCTCAATGCAATAAAAGAAAACGCGCCCGTTCCCACAACTTGGGGAGTTTTTCAAGCTCCTGAGATAGAGAGTGAACCCTGAGTGTTTTCAGGGTCAAGGCTAGAGATGGTTCATATTCCATGTCATCTACAGAAGAAAGCATGCGCATAGCTTCTCATTGGTTTGTTTGTTTGTTTGGCTACCCTGGATCCTGCAATACAGTGAACCAACTGGACTTTTCTACAGAGTTCTCATGGAAAATAATTCTGAACCTAAGACTTACAAGAATAAGACAAAATATTTTTGCCAGTTCAAAGTGTACTATAAAAGAATTAACTATAGATCTAATAGAGAAAGCTGAAATATTAAGGCAAGATAAGTATGTGTGCATGCATGCATGTATATATGCTTGTGTGTGAATACACACTTGTGAGAATGTGTGTAGAGGCCAGATGTGGACAACAGGTGTCTTTCTCACCAGTTCTCTACCATATTTTTTTTAACACATAGTTTCTGACTGAACTTGAAGTTCACTGATTCAGCTAGAGTAGTTGACCAATCTATGACTATGGCAGAATATCATTAGAAGTCATTTCATTGGCTCCTCTGTTTGGTTCTCCCCTAGGGCTCTGGTCTATCCAGCCTGGGCTCCCTCTTTATGCATGGGTCCTAAGCTGGATCAGCCACTGCTCGGTCTCTCCCACATTCTCTGCACCACCTTTACCCCAGCACTTCTTGTAGGCACAAGTTGCAGGTTATCGGTTTTGTGGCTGAGTTGGCATCCCAGTTCCTCCACTGGAAAGTCTTGCCTGGTTACAGGAGATGGCAGGTTCAGGCTCTGTGCATCTACCACTGCTCGTAGTCTTAAATAGGTTCACTCTCATAGATTCCTGATAGTTTCCATTGCTCTAGCTCAAGGGTCTTATGTAGCCCACAGTGATGTGAAACTAGCTATGTGTTCAAAGTCGGCAGTGACCTCTTGATCCTCCAGCTTCCACCCCAGCCCCACTGAAGAAATCACAAGCAAACCCTACTGTGTGCAGCAAAGGGCTAAGTACAGTTGTGTTATGAGTCCTGGAAACTGGCCGTTGTGTGGGAGAGGGAGAGAGAGAGAGAGAGAGAGAGAGAGAGAGAGAGAGAGAGAGAGAGAGAGAGAGAGCCCGCTGGAGTCTTCCACGGGAAGCACCCATATATTCAGCAGAGAAGTTGAGTTGAATCCTCTCCAGATTCAAGTGAATCAAATCATTTGGTTTTGAGCTGAAATGAAGCTTAGAAAATTTCAACCCCAAAGGAAACCCTTTCGGGAAATTTTGACAAAGTGAAAATTGGTTCATAATGGAAGTCTCTGTAGTCTATAATTTCATGGTTTTCCAAAGCGTATATCACCTCACTTTGCATTGTGCTCACCTAATTAGACGTTTGAAATATGGAAAACAATATTTAGAAGAAGGCAGGAACATAGTCTTAATGAGGCTCAACAAACATAAACAGAAAGAAGAAATTCAGGTGTCTTTACATTATAATCATACAAATAATAATTTGGTGTAGGAAGAGAGCTGACCCTTATTGCTTCCCCTCAGCCAGTCTTTGTCACATATATAATGCAGTTTTTTTTTTTATTTTAAAGATGCATGTCTAAATTCACTGACAAATGATGAAATCTTTTAAAGTATAATATTTTTAGATTTCTTCCCAGCCAGACTTAAATTAGATATGTTATGAACTGTGGTTTGTATAAAAGTACTTGGAAATGTAGGCCTCAGAACCAACATATAAAAGAAAACCAAGTTCTCCTTCTATAGCACCCACTAGGGTTTCCAAGGGAGAGAAAATATGTAACTTCGATGGACGGGTGGGAGTCACCAGGGAAAAGGCAGACTAGAGCAGAAGATCGTGACAGGAAATGACCATTGCTGCCTCTGACGTTGCTGCGCCACTCTGAGTGTGCAGCTTGTAGCACAAGGCATTGCATACTGGGACCAAGATCAACTTCTACAGCACTGGGTAAGTGGAGGCAGGGTGTTGAGTCGGGGATTGATTATTTAACAGACTTTTCTCTGTGGGAACAAAGCACGGTTCTTTCAGGCTGGCAAAAAGGGTGAAACAGCCAAACTTAATTCTCACACACACACACACACCACACCACACACACACACATACACACACACTCACACAGTGCTTATATATCCAAGCAAAATCTTCAAAGCAGTACAAAAATCATGATGTGGTTATATTCTATTTTTCTTTAAGTGAATGATTACAATGAGTGTACATAGAAAAACATGTTCCCCAATACCGTCACATGATCAAATGTTTGATATGTTATGGGTTGAAAGAAATAAGCCTGTCCCCAAGAACCCATGCACATCCATAACTAAGCAACTTGATATAGACTAACAAAGTGTAAGCAAGCAAAGTAATTTTCTCAGCCAGTTTGTCTTATTGGCAGCCTGCAATTTGCAGTTACAAAAAAAAAAAGAGGATTAATTATGTTATTATTTATCTTAAAAAGTAATCTTATTAAAAAAAACCTTAAGAGAATCACAAATCTAAACTTTTATATAAAAAGCAACCAGTCATTTCTACTTTAAATCCTCATGGTTTAAAGTAGAAATCACATCTCCACATTCACAATTTCTTACTAAATTATATCAGGAAGCTGAGGGACAAAATGGGCACAGGAAATTAATCATCGTCACCTTGCTCATCTGCCCAGCTTTAGCAGGAGAGTCACGTGTGTCATCCAGGGCTAGTCGGGCTGCCACTGTTCTTCCCTGACCTTAAAAAAACACCCTTCACTTACTTAGTAATCAAAGGTGTGCCTTTCTGAACTCTAAATTGTTCCCTACGATTTTCTTTGTCAAACTCACAACCAAAAACAGTTCAACCTAACTTTACCTACAGTCAACATCTCCAAATTCTTTCTAAGGGTGGCCGTCATTGCTAGCATCTTCATCTCTACTAAGTTCTTTCCTAGGGTGGCAATTGAGTCAGCAGTCTGCTGAAACAGATCAAGCACTATTACAGTGCCATTGACACTGCCCAGTGAGGGTCAGGAAGCCCCATTAGAGCTCTCATACAGCCCATGGGTTAGGAGGGACCTGATGACCCCAGGGACAACTAGCAGAGGGATGCTCCACAGCAGTGTTAAGTCCTCAGGACACATGGCCCTCAGCTCTGCCTCTCAGAGGCACACCCACCATAACTGGGCTAACCAGTGGGGGTGGGCTGCATTCCATGAGTTCTACAGCCTCTGTTGTTTCTCTTGCACAGCCCCCAACGACGCTGTACCCAATACATCCTAGATGATATTTCATTAGTCATTTCTCGCACTCCTTACTCCATGAGTTTGTCTGTGTCTGCTATGTCTGCGAGAAGGCATCCCTTGTGCATGGATCTTTGTTTTATGGCGCTGCGTTTTCAAGCCTATTTTTCTTATATTTTTGAAATAGTAATATAATTACATCATTTCCCTCTTCCATTTCCTCCATCCAAATTCATGCGTATATCCATTCTTGCTCTTCTTCAAATTCATGGCTTTTTAAAATTATATGCATGTATATGTGTGTATGTATGTATGTGTGTATATATACATATGTATACGTATATGTATATACGTATACATATATATTCCTAACCTTGACCTGCTCAGTCTCTATAATGTCATTTGTCTATCTTTTGTTCCAAGGGTGACTATTTGATATTAGATAAGTATTTGATGTGCTCTTTCCTGGGGAAGATTATTTTTTCCACAGTTGAAACTGAGGAAGGTTTTTTTCTTTCCTGGCCATTTCCTATTGAACAAATACCTATTGTAGGCTAAGAAAAAAAGACTATATTATTACCCAAGGACTTTCCAAGTAAGGACTTGAAGTTGGTCCCCTTGAAGTGTGGTACCTTCCAATCAGTATGAGTAGAAGGGAGGAGAGAAATTATATCTTAAATTCATTTTAGAACATAAAAGGCACTTTAATTTCAAATATTTTTCTGAACACTGTGGTTATTTTCCCCTCATGGTCTTCTAGTTCAATGAATTTATTTATTTATTGTTTTTTTAGCAGTTTAAAAAACTCTACTTTCTGTTACGATAGCAAGGAACACGCTTGTGTCGACGTTTCTGCTTCCACTGTTTCTCATCCTCGTTCAAGGCCAGGATAAAGAAAGGAAATAATGAGTAGGCGACAGAGGCTTTCGAGGGCAAGATGGAGAGGTTTTAATTAAAGGATGATGGAAAGGTGATTAGTCCCCCAGATCTTTAATAAAGCTAGCCAGTTCTCCACTGACACTAGGAATTACGCTCCAGTGAGCCGGGGCATTTCATTCATAGGCAGGCAACACTATATGCTTTTAATTAACAGTTGTACTTCGATTTCTTGGCCACCATTGAAAAAACAAAAGCAATAGCAAACAATATACTACATTGTTTCCTAACCATATTCAAATCCCCTTTCATCATCAAGTCTGTGTAGAGAGTCTTACTCATTAAGCACTGTATGGTGCAAATCAGCCGACACCTCCTTCTCTGGAAGTCCTAAAGAGAACTATCAGGCAGAGAATAAAAAGCCAATTCCAGAGTTAAAATACAAGCATCCACGTTAGTTAGCGAGCCACAGAATAGAGAAAGTTATTTGTACATCAGGTATCAGATAAGGCTAATACTTTGACTTCTCAATAACAGCAGTCAAATAGACCACATCATTAAAAACGAGACAAAGTACCTGGATGGAGAGTTCTTAAGGAAGATGTGCAACTGACCAATTAAACTATCAAAGATGCTGCAGCTTCATTGGAGAACTGTGCCTCAAACCCACAGTGAGATGCCACTTTACACTCTTTCTCAGCATGGCCAGTCAAAACAAAATTCAGTAAATCCAGGAGTAAGTATAGAACCAGAATCCCGGTGTAACATGGTGGCAATGTAAGACTACATAGCTGATATGGAAGAGAGCATGGGGGGTTCCTTGAAAAAGTCGAACAGAACCACCATGGGTGGCCCAGGAATTCCACTTGTAGACCGGTGTCCCCAAGAACTGAAAGCAGGGCACATTCAAGTCGGTAACAGCAGCATCCACCGTACAAGTATGAGCAGCCCAAATGCCCACCAATGGAGGAGCAAGCAAAGTAGGCATGCTGTACACAGTAATGCCCTGTGGTGCGACATGGGTGGGGCTTCCCGACAATTCCAAAGTATTGTGTACGAATCCCTCTATGTGAGGCACCTAGTGTCGACAAGCTCAGCACTTGTCAGAAAGTAAATTGGTGGTTGCCAGGGTCTGGGGAGAGAGGAACTATGGAGTTACTGTGTAAACAGTTATGGGTTTCAAGTTGTGGAAAATGAAGAGTTCTGTGAATGGGCAAGTGAAGTTATGCAACCCTGGATGCCTTTAACATCTGTCTAAGAATGATGAATGTGGTAACGTTTATGTTCCATGCATTTTGCCAGAATTAAAAAAAAAAAAAAGATACACATGTGTGTCTACACACAGCATTGACCTTAAATGTGAAGGTGTGGTTGTTGACTTGAATGCTTTAACCAGACAACTTTTTGGATTTCATTTATTTATAGCATTTATTGAACAGCTCCTAGTGGTGTGTGTTGTTATGGACACTGGGGATGTTAGATTGAAAGATGCTGCAGTAGTGCTGCTAGGGAACTGATGGGGGCAAAACCACGAAGAGAAACAAATGGCCAGTAGGTGTGCAATTGAACTTCAGGTCGCAGTGCAATGAATAAAAGAAATGAGCAGGCTAAAGACAGGGATGGAAGCACCGTTGAAGAAGGTGGCCCTCTGTGGGTGAGTCACATCTAAGAAGGAACATTAATGCGAGGGGCTGAGTCCTCTCAGATATCTTGGGGAACATATTTCAGGGGCGAAGATACCTGTTCAGCGATTTGAAGACTAGAACACATAGAAGACATTATAAGGAGTGTCGTCTTCTTCCTTCCTTCGTATGCTGGCGGTGAGCTGGGCTGTGTGATGTATGAATCACTGGTCTGGAGGGATCTGGTGCACGGCTGCCTGCACCTTAGTGCTGAATGTAAAGCATTGCTTGATGGGTAGTATTAGAATTGCATTCTCCAGGGCCAGAGTGACACCTCTGCCATCAGCTGGTTCTTTTTATCTTCTACCACAGGGGCCTCCAAGTCTATGTGGAGGATGGAAGGGAGAGGAGACGGGACACCTCTCTCTCCCTGATACTGCGTCCAGTGGGCCTTTGCATCTGTCAGAGGACACGACCCCTTCCTTTGAAGCTTCACTTCCTTAAAGGGCTTTGCTAGAACAGAGTTTGGCTACTGAAGGAGACTGGGAAGACACTCACACACCCTTGTTTATCACATGAGAAAACAGTTAAGCGAATAGAAGACTAATTTCCTTAGATGTCCACGTTCCTCCACCCATCCCACCCGCACCACCCCACCACCCCACCCCTGCCTCCGCAGTCCGTGGGTCTCCTCTTCCTCCTCTGTGGTCCACTCTTATACTTATTTAACATAGGCCACTTAGAAACAGATTAGTTCCTGGGGTGTGGCTGGGGCTCATGACCTTGGATGGTTCCGACACCAGTAGTCCTGTGGTCACACTTTGAGAAAAACCAAGCTCAAGGTTTTCGTGCAGGGATAAGCCTTTTAGTGGATGGGACGGAAGTATGTCAGCAATTTTTGCTGGACTTTATGGATTTAAAATAAAAGACTTAGAGATTGGCATGACTGATCCACCGAGCCATGGTTACTACATCATGGCTAAGACACAAATTCTATGTTCCTGTCCCCAAACCACTGTTCCCCAAACAAAGGCCTACCAAACTATGACTCTCCATATTGAGGTGTAACAGAAAAGTAGTGCTTTATAGATAATCTCCATTTACTCTGAGCTTCTGCCCTTCTAAACTTGAGGGTTACACTTTCACTGGGCTCTGATGGTAATTGTATGTAGTCGTGTATATATTTCTTAAAGTCCAGTCTCAGTGCAGTAGAGGACAGTGGCCTGCCTGAGAGGATACTGTGGTGTAGACAGGGAGAGCATGCTCCCCGTACTTTCCCAGCCTCTCCCTGGTTGCTAAAGGAGCTCTAGTGTGGTATGGTGGAAAGTGTACACACACAGAGATGTGAGACCAAGGCGCCAATGATAGCTCCTTCATTAATTTGCTTCATAACTTTGGTGAATCCCTTCATTTCTTGGAGTATGTATGCATCATCATCTATGATTTTGTGTGCTTACGGATAAATTTTTATATTTTGAAATACGGAGATCATTAAAATGGATTAGAGGTGATTTTCCCTCATTAGGAGTAATTCATCAGCTCTGCCATATTTGTATGAAATGACTAATACAATTTTTTTTTATTAAACCCAGTACACAAAAAGCTCATTAAGCCACTCCTGGCTTACCCAAAGTAGTGTTTTATTTAAGGCAATTGCTATTCCCTAGTAATCTAGATTTCTGTGGTTTAGTAGTAAAATTATTGAATTATCTGGATATATTTAATATGGACTCGTTTTTTCCCATCATGAAGCATAGCTCTGCCTCATGTCTCAGGGAATAGCTATGACTGAGAAGTGCTCGCCTCTGAGTATCAGATGCTGGCCTCTGGAGAGGGATGACCATCTGCCCGTCAGAGTGCTGTTTCTGTGATCTGGTCCATGAATGCGTGATCATGGACTTGGGACTCGATTAGATTCATGATGCTGTACACATCCAAGGATATCTTTTGAATACTCAAATGCCCTGTCGGCTTTAAATCTCCGAGCAGCCTACTTCCCCTGCCTTATGGTTTTTACGTTTCCCCTCATGTATTAAGGCCTCTTCTCTGCTGAGGCCCGAGCCAGGTGTGGAAGACAACATTTGTATTCCAGGGACCTCTGGACTTGGCCTTAAAGCAAGTCATTATGCTGTGATAACTAGAGTATAGGAACGTGGGTATCTTTACACTCAGACTTGCTTTTGCATTCAGACTGAGCAAGGAGATGTGGCTCTGTAGAGCTCAGGAACCAGCAAGTTCAACAAGGCGGAAGGAATCCCTCTATGTGTAGGCTGTACCAGCTGTAGGGAGACTGTGCTGTCCTCCAGGAGATGGGGACCGTCACATGGAAAAGAGAATGCAAGCCCCTCTTACCCCTGCTGCTGGGAGCAGGAGGACTCAGCCCTGAGGAGTGCTTGCTCTCTGATCTGGGATGGAGGGAGCTCTGGCACCACTGACAGTCCTGCCTGCTTTTCTCAGGCTCCCTCTGTCCCCTGCACAGGAGATGGTGAGAACCGGATTTAAAGTGCCCCGCAAGCACTTTGTGTAGCGCTCACTTCTCTGCTCTAAAATTATTTTACTGACTTGCGTCTGTCGTCATGTACCTAAAAAGAAAACTTAATTGGTCTCTTACGGGGACGGACCTATTTCTAGACATAAGGAGTATCTCATGCAAATTGTCTAGGCAAGAGCCAAGTTCCTTTTGCATTTTGACACAGTAGGATAGTGGATCCGAGGCTGCTCTTCTGGCCCTTTTTGGAAACCGTAGCTGTGACCTCTTGTATCCATCTCTATGTAAATGAAACGTGTGTTCCCAATAAAGTGTCCAGACATCAGTATTACGCTCCCCTCCCACTCGCCGTTCCTCCCTTCAGCTAAGTTTGAGGAGCACTCACTTGGATGTGGCAAATGATGCACTAAAGCATCACCACCCAGGTCTTTACATGGGCGGGGTGGTAGGCACGAAGCAGCACAGGAAGGACCCTAGTTCCTGAGAGGCTGGGTCCTCTTCCTCTGGACTATTATTGGACTAAGGCTATTATTGGCCGAGCGTACTTCACACTTGACCATGCATAGGAGTGGGTTTTGGAGTGATGCTTTGGGAACGGAAATCCACTCATATCTGAATCAGCACAATGGTGTCCGCACAGTGGGTGGGCGAGAGGATGAGTGGGTGAATCTCCTGATGGAGGTCCTTGTCACTCCATCTGCCAGCCCAGGGTGACTCCAGATACTCACAACTAGAGAGCCGTCTTGCCCTGCAGCGAGGTATTTGATGTGAGAACTTAGCATCTGGAAGATAGAAAGGTCTGTTCATAGCTGCCATTCTCACTCATCGCTGCCTTGGCTTATTTAGACCCAGGAACAAGGGTCCTGACTTGTCTAAAGGGCAGAGGTGCTCACTCAGCAATTCTTGCTGCTTGGTGGTGTAGCCGAGGGGGCCATGGGCCGCAGCAGCCCCTGTAGATGCTGCAAGCCCTCTGGAGTCTCTCCTGTGCCTTTGTTCACCACAGCCACATGTTTGACTCTTAGTGTCTTAGGAACAAGGGTGCAAGTGCCTGGGTCGGGGTTGGGTCTCACTCTGTCATCATGGACTAGGACAAGCCACTGCTCTCCCTTGAAAGGATAAAATCCCCATGCCTCGATCATTATAGAAATCAAATAAGGCATATAATAAATGGCGGTTTCCCCTTCTCTTCTTCCATCGTTGGAGGGAAAGTGAGTAGCTGGGACATTCCTTCTTTGGTCTGCTTAGTACATGCTGTTTTTTGAATCTCTGTGCAATAGCACATATTTTTGAAAGCACAAAAGATCTCTTGAATTCGCAAAAGATAATGATAAAAATCCTCAGCAGATAATTAACATGAGAATCCTTTTCTGTACTGGGGGGAGAAAAATTGCATTAGCTTAATCTCTTGATTGTGGGCCACGATAGAACACAGATGCCTTTAAACACAGCTGTAGGATAGATTACAGCAGGTTAGGACTTCTGGTCTTGATCCTTTCTGGGATTAGGCAGTACAGCCTGGTATGCATGGGATGCTGGCACGTGCGTTTAGCCTTCACCTTTCCACAGGACCCATTTCAGTGGCTGGGATTCTGCCAGAGCCCCCTCCTCAGTGCTGCTTTTGCCAGCCTACTTTCCTATCCAGCCCAAATGTGTCACAATATGAAGTCTCCAACAGAGCGGACCATTTATTAGCTACCTTGGTTTATTAGTTTTTTAAGTCCTGGTTATCCAAAGAAGAAGAGAGAATTGTCAGGAAATGCTTTAAGAGGTGATGGTCACTGCAGGGGATAGTTGATGGTCAGGCTGAGTGTGCTGTGTGATCACTGTGGTTCATAGAAAAATGAACCTGCTTCATCCCTGCCCTCCCATGGGACCTGACCCAGCCTCTTCCTGGTCACAGATGACATCGTTGCATTCTGAGGCCTGACACCCTGCCCCTTTTTCTGACCCTTAAGCATTCCAGTATGTCTTTTATCTCACCATCCACTGCTCTCCAAATCCATAAATAGTCCATTTTATTTGATCAGTGGCCCCCTTGCAGAACCAGTATGGCTCATGTGACAGTAGTTCTGTGAGTGGGTATATATGCTGTCCCCACAGCTACATAAAATCCCTGAAAAAAAAAAGAAGCAATATTTTACTACATCCCAGCTATTAACAACACTAGAGCATTTAAACAAAATTCAAATAAAACATATTCACAAAATTATACAAAATAGCTTGTCCCTTTTGTGGTGAATTTAGAAAATGTGAACATGGAGGAGGTGGGGTGGTGAATGTATACTTAAGGGAATATAATGAGCTGACAGCGAAGAAGGGTCTAGTGAAATTTGCTATGGTTGGCCTCTAGAGCCAGCTTCAGGTACACTATGGAGGAATTAAGGAATGGGTATTATCCGGAGCCCTTTGATGGAAATCTATAGTAGCAAGCAGGAAGCCCTGTCACATTGTGAAATTGCAGTACATTTGTTTATTCAGTTGTTCAGGAAACATCCTTAAAAACATTTACTGTAAATTAAGCAGCTAGTGGGTTCTGGGAACATTAGATGAATGAGATTCAGGGCCCTTGGGCAAGCTTATACCACAGTGGGGAGCCAGACCCATTAACAGACGTTTAAAAAGCAATCTAAGTGTTCAGGGATGAGGGAGACATTATACATATCCCCAGGGTAGACTCAGAGGGACACTACACAGAAGAAGTCCAGTCCTAGTTCCTTAGCTGGCCTCAAGAGCACGAAGCGCAGAGGCAGTTTGTGTGGAGAACAAGGTCACAGAACATGAGCCTGGGACAGCCGAGACGCTACCACATCCAAAGTTCCAGACATCACAGGGGGACAAAGAGTTCTTTGGGCTTTCTGGCTTCGGTTCTACCTCCTCTTGCTACCTCTTCGACCTTGCAACTTGTACTGCAACTGGATTCTCACTCTTTGGAAGTACAGTGTCCTGCCAGGTGTGAGAAGAGACTACTAGAATGTGCTTTTGATTTAGCGACTGTCTGGAGAAGACAGTTGTGGAGGCAGCTTGACTGAAGTGTAGAGACTAAGGGCTGAGAGCGGTCACAATGGCCAATCAGAATGTAAAAATACATTAGAGTTTGGCGCTTGTAATTGGATTTTATTAGTAAGCAGATAAAGCGTTTTAGATTAACATGCAACTAAGAGGTAGGACGCAGGGTGGTGGCTGAGAGTTGGGGACACGTGGCTTCAGCAGTGTTACATCACAGAACTGAATTCATTCTGTGGCATTGGCTGAGTGTGAACACTTATGTATCTCAGATCCCCTACCCATATATGTCTTGGATGAAATCTTACCCAAAAGATTGATAATGAAAAGGGACAAGATGGCAATGTATAAGCTTGGAAATAGCACCCAGGGACATTTATGCTGTTGTCCCCTACCCATGTTCTTTTTGAGGCCCTCAAAGGCTTTGAAAAGAAATAAAAATTTCCCAGGGGTTCTTGGCTCGGACAGGGGAGAGTTTTGTCAAGGATGCCATGTCACTTATTTCAATCCTATAGTTAAGGAAAATGGTGACACAGAGTATGTACTTGTCTGTATTTTCTACAATTTACCTTTAATTATCTTCCGTGTGATCCAGGGAAGTGTGTATATTATATGTGAATTAATTTGATTCAAGATGTTTAGCTGGTACTGGAATGATTCATAAAGTAGTTCTATAAATTGTTCAATTATTATTCTAGCTGATCAACAGTGACATTGAATTTTTTTCCTGCAGTGATAAAATGAATGAGGTTTGATATTTATACATCTTGCCCTGCTGCATGTATAATTATTTAAGAACCTAGGAAAATGAATTTGAAAATATGATCACCTTTTGAATATCACTATGGCTTTATGATTCTTGGCTATTTTACACACAAAGAAAATGACTACCCCATAGTAACTGAACTAATGCTGAACTAGTCTCACACTAGTACATCCCCCTCCTCTTTGGTTACTGTGGAAACTGCCTCCACCCTCAACACACTAGAAGCATTAATCGAAAACTAGGGTAGTCTTTCATGGACTCAGTCTCCTAGCTCTTCCTGTATCTTCCTGCCAACTGATGATTTTTGTTCAGTTGTTTTGGGGTGTGTGGGTGTGGGTGTGGGTGTAGAGCAGGATGATGGAAGATGATACTTACATGTCTCAACTACCAGAAGGAACCTGATGTCAATGAATGATTTACTGGCTAGGCTCATACTCACAACATACCTACTGAGGATGACTGAATGAAGGGGAGGGGGAGAGGAGGAGTTTCCAAGAGAGGAAAGCAGGTTAGTGTAGCTGGTGTGCCCTTTATGCCAAGCAATGCATTCCTCAGATGGCATTTCATTTGGGGGATGCTCATCATCACTGATTGTACATTTATGTTCCCTTACTTATGGTCCCATCAGATCCACTGTGACCGGAAATAGCTGTGCACTATCCATTAACACTGGATATGCAGAATAAGCATCTGGACTGTTACACTTTAAGTCGGTGCCTTAGACACAGCAGACATTCATTTCTCACAGCTCCAGAAGCTGTTCAGTCCACGATCATGTCACCGTCAATGTAAGCAGGTCTTGGGAGCCCCTTCTTAGTTCCAGCTCTGTCTTTACAGGATATGAAGGACAAGAGGTTGTTTTAGGCTTCTTCTCTAAAGACACTTGTCTTACTCTCATGATATGGTTCTTCCTACTCCCCAAAGTTCCCTTTTAATGATATTTTCTTGAAGGTCAAGACTTCACCATAAGAACTTGGTGAGGGGAGGCGGCACTTTTAAACCATAACATCGGAGACCAAGGACTCAGACTGTGATTGGTTAAAGAATGAGAATCAATCCATTCTTATCTCCTTGTACAAAGCTCAAGTCTAAGTGAATCAAAGACCTCCACATAAAACCAGAGACACTGAAATTGATAGAGGAGAAAGTG
>NC_034597.1:67866141-67890246 GCF_900095145.1 Mus pahari
CCATTAAAAAATGGGGTACAGAGCTAAACAAAGACCTATGGCCTTAATGATTCCTGGTAAAGGACAGTTACTACTGAGCTTCTGCTGGAAGACCTTAATTGGGACTTACTAGGTGAAGTATGGCACAGAATTTAGTGACCTGCAAACTACAGACTGCATACCTCCAGGGACAAACCCAAAAGCCTTTAAACACATTTGCAGCCATGAAATGCACTTCGGAGATGAAGCGTAGTTCCGTGGCAGCTAGTGCACAGCTGGGTTACTTGATGGCAATCTGAACTCACCATCACTGGATTAGCCCGTGATTTCAGCTTGTTTTCATCCGAGGGAGTTGTTGAAAGGGAAAGATTAATATAGTGTGTTTCTGCTAGCCCAAAATTCTGTTTTGTATTTCTTTGATACAGATTCTTTGATGTAAGGGCAAACTCTAAATCTCTTTTAAAAGAAGAAAAATGCCCCCGAGACTGTAACATGTGAGCAATCTCAGGAATGTAGGAGAGTGCACAAACAGAGGAGCCTTTTAAGGGTCTGAGTTTGGGGCTGGCTGCATTGTTAGTGGAATTTAATTACAACTCAAGTTGGCTTTTTGCTCATTTGAGAAATTTGTCACTAAGACCAAAAAACATTTTGCAACTATATTATGTAATTTACTAGGCCACTTAGAGAACAAGCTAGATAAACACTAACTAGAGTTTTAGGTAAAGCACTAACTAGTATATAGAACGAAACCCCGATATCTCTGCTTTTTTCTCCCACTCCCCTTGAACAAAGGAATTTAGTCTTTCCAGAGGCACTGGTGGCCATTACAGTCAAGAAAACATGATCTTTGAGTAGCCAAGACAACAGAACTGAAAACTCTTGGCACTGAATTCACAAGCCAACCTTCATTCTTCAGTCTGGATGCACATTTATATAGCTCCAAGGGCAAGGAGTGTGGAGTGCACACACTCCCCCAAACAAAGCAGGTACACACTTGAAATCCTGCACTGAGCCACGTGTTCATAGACCCGATAGAAGAGATCATATATATATATATATATATATATATATATATATATATATATATATATATATACACAGTTGCATTGTACCTGGAATTAGCTGAATACAGGGCAGTTAACAGTGGCTTTGACTTCGTGGCCTCCAGGCTTTAAGTCAGAAAGTCAGTAACATGCCAGTGATCACAGGGATTTAGAAGCCTCTGGTAAGCTCTGCTGTGTAGGGAATCTCTATTCTTATGGCATATTTATGTGGCTCCCCACAAACTTCTTTTTCATTGATAGAAATGTAGAATAGAAAATAAATAAGGCTCAGTATCTGGCCAGAGGAGGGAGGGGCTCCTGCCTCATCTTGCACCTTGAGGGGAAATGTTGAGGTTTTGCCCGGAAGGAAGAATTTACCACAAGAAGGAAGAGAAGTCCAGCTGGGTAAACGTGCATAATATATGATCCTGTGAGTTGAATTTCCAACACTTATCAGTTGCCTCTAGGGATTGCTTGAAGGTACAGGACTAGCCTCTGTACTGCTGGATGTAGACTCAGCAGCCACAGAACTAAGAACACCCCTGTGGCCGTCCCTCAGCTTCTCTGTGACTATATACGTAGGTATTGTAATGGTATTATATTGGTAAGGTTGTGAGAATTTAATCAAGTGACAAGATATAGATGTAATGAGAACCGTATAAACAAATATCTTGTTCATAAGATAATCAAATACTGAGTATCAAAGTCTTAGAAATGTTGTTGAGGAAAAGCTGACTCGAAGATCCAGCTGAACAGTGGACGAATCAGCAGTTCTCTGGTTCTGTGAATGAGACGGCAGATTCTGACCCACCCTCAGATAGAATTCTTCGGTCTTGGCTATGATCCGGGAATATACATTATTCAAAACCACCCACAATGCTTGGTTGCCATGTGGACTGTCTCAGAATCTCATGAAGCCTTCCTTGAACCTTACCGGGTGGGGACATGCAGAGCTCCTCCTGGCTCTGCCATATTGGCTGTGAGACCTTGAACATGTCAAGGCTCTGAATGTCTATCTCTTGACCTAGAAAACATATTGTAAATGGGAAGCACACAGGTATAGGGAAGGTACCAGCGAGGTAACCGGTAACCGCTGCTGGGTGGTTTTGTTACTGAAATTGAATATATAATATAGTCTAGCACACAGAAGCCAGATAAATCATAATGACATGGTTCCTTCATGAAAGAGAATTGTGTTCAACTACAGCTTTCCTGGAAACTGCCAGTCACATGTATCCGAGCACCTCCAGCTGATACTCCTGTGCTTCGTGCAGTAAGCGATTGGAATTTCTCCTTTTAAGACAACCATTAATGCAACTTAAGTCAATGCAATTATCAAACATTTGTTTTGAGAAAGGCTTGCAAATTTAGCCCAAAAGGGGGTTGTCGGTAGGCTTTCCTACATCACCCTAAACAACTAAGCATGTGCATTAATTAGAAGAAGTTGGATTGGCTTAGGACCAAGATCCACAACATGACCGTGGAATGCCCAGAGGAGAGGTGGCTGGCTGACGGCTAAGCATCTCCATTGTTCCCATCTCTACAGATGTGTCTGGCTCCAGATGCCAAGTGAAGAGTGAAGGAAGAGGAAGGAAGGGTAGATGCTTCAGAAGGGAAGGAAGGAAAGAACACCTCTTAAACTTTATTTAGATAAAAATATATTTACTGCTAAATCTGAACATCGAAAAAAATATTTTTCTTGATCTATAGTTGCTCCTGATTTAAAAATTTAGTCGCTGCCCAGAGGGATTTCTTGTGAAGGAGCCAAGTGTTTAGGGCTAAAAATGAAAATAGCTCTGAATTGGAAATTCAGGACATATAATACTGGTTCGAATTGCATCTTATTCTACATCTGTTTTAATAGAAGCCTACAGGACAAAGAGCCAAACTCTAAAATTGCCTCCATCTCTAGAGCTGAATGTGAAGCAGATACTAAGGTTCTCTTTAATTCACAAAGATAAATGCTAATTATGAAATGCTAATTATGGCTGTTTCTATAACTGACTGCTAAGAGACTCCCACATAGATGTAAATGCAAAGGTAAATAATCATGTGTGACTGTTCACAAGCTACTCATTTGCATATGTATTTCATGTTTTTTTTTTTTACAATGTTTGTTTATACAGTTAATAAAAACTCAGGGGTAGATATTGTGATGGACCAACTCAAAGCCCTGGATCTGGGCCTGGGTGTTACCTGAGTTGGTCCCATGGCCAGCTCTCCTGCTTTACCCAGGCAGAGGGAGGGACCAGCTTTCACTCCTGCTGCATGAGGCAAGGGGTGGGGCCATCTCTCCAGTGCTCATCTATGGACTGCTGGAGCACATGAAGGGGCAGGCACTGCAGAACCAAAGCTGCAGGACCTCCATGACACAGGGCAACAGCAGGATATCCTAGAGGAGTCCCAGTGGGGATCCAATATTGGTAGTGTAGCAGAAGCCAGAGGCCTCAAGCCAGACCAATGACTCCTTGCCATGAACATCCGCAATTAAAGCTGTGTGGACAAAAGGGTCTACTGTATTCCATGATGGAATGTTTTTTTCATCTTTTGTTACCTTTTGTGGGGAGAGGTTGCAAGGGTGGAGGGAAGATGCAGAGGGATGGAGAGATGAGTGGGATTGGGCACGTGATGTGAAGTTCATAAAGAAGTGATAGAAGAAAAGAAATAAAAGCAGTTCCTGTTGGTGTCATTGAACCAAGAGCAAGCCTCCCCCAGGAAAGCCCCTCAGTTTGAAGTTATTAACTTTTCTTTGAAATTTGGATCACTTTCACACTATTATTAATAGCCAAGAGTTAATAGTTTCCTAGCAGAGTGGTTTTGTTGTTTTAATTTATTGATTTTAAATGCACTAATTAGTTTCGTGTTATTTGCCCCATTTCTATTTTCCTCCTATATTATTTTCCCTACTAAAATAAATTTCATAAAGGAGACCTAAGCCGAAGTGCAGATGTGGTTACAGCTCCGACCTATGATTCACAGAGCTCTGCAAAGAGTTCCCGGTGGAGGAGAAGGGCAGCTGCTTTGCTTTGCTGCGGTGGCTCATGGGCTGCAGGAGAGGTGTGGGGTCAGACCGGCAGAACAGTACCTACATGGTTTATCACTTCTTCAGGATGTGTGGCTAGTTACCCTCTCCAGCATATCAAATCTGTAAACGGTCATAACAGCGGAATCTAGGGCAGAACATGGGTCACAAAAGTAGAGTTTGCCTTTGCCTTCATCACTCTCTCCGCTCGCCCTCCCCACACCAGCCATTCCCTCTCTGAATGCCTTTTTTAATGTCCCCTTCTTACTTGTCCTGGTTATTCAATTGTTCTGTACTCTGTGGCCCTCAGCTCCCTTCATTTTGTCCTGAGCTCCTTGTGTTTATCCTTAAAGCCCCAGGATAAATATTCTTTAGGGAAACATTTGGGAGCCTTCTCTAAACCCAACCCCTTGGCCATGTTTGCTCTTCCACCCAGGCCTTGACACCAAAAGCATGGTCTTCATTCCTTTAACTTTGAGTCTAAACAGATAGGCAAGAAACTCCCTGTTGTCACTGACTCTGCCTGGTCCCATCCTGTGCCCCTCCCCGAGGGTGTGTGTGTGTGTGTGTGTGTGTGTGTGTGTGTGTGTTCACGTGCATGCGTGCCTGACTGTCTGTTTTTCTGATGTTAACCCCAGTGCTTCACTGGGTACTTTTTAAAAAGATGGCTAAATGGAAAAATTAATGTTCACAAGGAGGACAGGTGCTGACCTCATGAAACAATTTACCTAGGGTTATAATTTAGCCTATTATTCTTGTTATATTTTGAAAAGTAAATAAAGGTTGATTGGCTGGTTTATTAATGATCATGTAACTGCGTAAGGGATAGATAACGAGTAAGTACGGAGTCAAAGCATGAAAGCCGATGAGATCAAAGTGATCCAGATCACTCTTGGGCAGAGATGATGAAGAACAAAATGCCAATAACGATGGAAATAACCCACGACACCCTCATTGGTTCTTCTGAAGGGACCATACACACATTGTTTCATCGGTAAGCTTCTGCAAATGCATTGCTGACACTGAATTTCTTTGAAAATGGCTTTGTTACTGTGAAATCCATTAGATATCTCTGGTGCTAGCAAGACTTTCCATCAATTATATGCTCATTGGCAAAGTGTTCCAGAACATTATGCTAAACTTTGAAGCTGTGTGCTATTGAGTAGGCTACATGACAGTTCCACGTTGTTGGGCTGTGCGCTTTTGGTTGGTTGGTTTTGCATTTTTTTACCCATCACTTGAGTACTTCTTGTTAACTTTGCTCAGGATGGAGTAGCTCTGAATTCTCAGGACAGAGTAGGATGGATGCAGAAATGCACAATGGAGACCAGCAAGATGGCTCGGGGTAAAGGTGTCTGCCTCCAAGTCTGATGGCCTAAGCCGTCAACCCTCAACCTAATTATAGAAGACAGCCATTGCATATGAGTTGTCTGTCCTCTCTGTAACTTCCACAGGTGATACATTGTGCAGCCATCCCCCTTAGTACATAAATAAATGTTACTTAAATTTTTTAAAAGAAAACAATCTATACAGATTGGGATGAGCGAGGGTATTCTGTGCTAGAAGTCCAAAAGCAAAGAAAGTGGACGTGAATTAACACTGCAGTCTGGGACTCTGGGAGGACCTTTGGGTAACTGCAGGGATAGGAGAGCTCAATCTGATCTTATCAAACTATGAATACACATAATAATGTGGGTGTAATATACAGAGCAAGTCAGCATATGCATGCGATAGGTGTAAATTATGCACTGAGAAAATAAACATGCCATATTATGTGTTCTGTTATGTATCTATTTCCTCATACATGAGCTACTTCAGTAATACCTCTGCTCACTGGGGGTTGGACTGATCACTTACGGAGAGGAAATGTCAGCGCTGTCCTCTTGGATAGCCTAATGTGAACCTGGGAGACGATTCCAGTTTAAAGCATTAGATGCTGGCGACAACATTTCCCCTACAAGGAGGTGAGATGACACAGCCCAGTGGTCCAGCATTTCCCAAAGCTCTCTAAAAGATCAAATCAGAACCAGTGGAGCGGCATACTGCTCCATGTCTTAGTTTGGGAATTTTAGAATCTCTTGGCAAACTCCCATTCCCAAGGAGAACTCCCTGACCTAATTTAGCAAGTTCTAAATGAAGCGAATTGCTCACAGCTCAGAGGACGACAGGGTTCAGGCAGGAGAGGCTGTTTTCTTCCTCTCCTTCCCTTTTAAAGTTCCAGAACGGCTCGGGTCAATGTGATTCACTTGTGTTGAACTCAACTGATGATTTAGAGTTTAGTGCTCATGGAAAGACACAATACAAATACAAAGGCACAAACTCTGTCGCGTCAGCCCATCAACCGTCCTCTTCAGAGTGAAATTACTGTCTGAAACCATACCAGCTCCCAGCTCCAAGAGTGCTCCTGAAGCCACTCTTAATCAAAGAGCAACGAACTGTTCTCCAGCTCAGGCAGCTTCCCATGCCCAAGTAACTTTGAAAGAGAAAATACATTTCCCAGAGTGCTGTGCAAAATAGGCAGAGAAGGACCAGGGGCCCCGAGGCTGCTGCTGTGATTGAAGGCCTCAGCTCATAGCCTTATTTTATCCAAGCACACACTTATTGAACTGGAGCTCCACCATCCTCTTTACAGAGCGAAAGAGAGAGGAGGATACACACATCAAGGTGAAATCATCAGAGAAATTCAGAAGTATAAAATACGGCCTTAGACATTCAGGGCACCAGGCACAAAAGTTCACAGTTTGAACGTCGCTAGATTTCTTTGTATTTTCTTCCATGCCTACGACATTAGGCAAAATAGCAGCCAACCTATTGGATACAGTCAGTGCTGACATTATGCCGGTCCTGTTCTCAGTGACTTAGTGCAATCCACTTAACCCCCACAACAGTCCAGTGAGTTAGACACTGTTAGCATCTCTTAATTTTCAGAAAGCTGCGAGTGAAGGTTAAACAATGTTCTGGTCATTCAGCCCGCAAGTCAGTTGTCGGGATAGGATTAGAACCCTAGGTATGTGAGTTCCAGAGTTTACACCCGGAACAGATCCAGCATTTCACATCTCATCTGGATCTCATCTGGATGTGTGTGTGATTAAGACCTGGCGTTTGGAATGAAATGGCTCTGTCAAAGTTTGTAGATGCTGGCCCCAATAGGGATACAGAAGAGAAAAGAGAACTCTGAGGTCAAAAGATTTTAGATGTGCAAAGCACTTTCATCTGGACTTGTTTGTCACAATAAAATTATGAAGTTGTTATTCACTTTAAAAAAAAATGACAGGATGATTAATGAATCCCAGCGTTCCAGTTTTAGATGAAATGTGGATTTAGTCATAAAAGACTCAGCATCCAGCTCTCATGCAGCCTCTAACTCTTGGACAGAATGGCATGGGAACTATAAAGCCAGTAGCAGCTATCACAGCATCTGAGTACAAAACACTGTCCTTTGCCAATCCCAGAAGGCCAATGGGGAACCACACAGGGTGACATGGGATGCTTTAAGCTCTGATTTCAACCGTGATGGGCAATGCTGCAACATTCAGAGGCGACTGGTTCTCCTTGCATTAGGTAGTCTCTTGTGACTGGTAGTGTGGTGACATCCTTCTCCTCACCAGGTCTGCAAAAGCATGGATACTCGCTTTGGATGATAAATTCCAACAGAGTCATGAAGTCATTGCTATGGGTGGAACTTATTGAGACCATGTTTTTTCAAACAAACACCCCCCTCCCCAAAAGAACAAAAACCAAAGGAGTGGCTAAACAGTTGTAGGCCTGCCGGGCCTTAAGAACATATTCTGCAGACTTGAAAGTTGCTATGGAGTTCTAATTCAGGAAAGGATGGTGTGAGGAAAAAGCCCAGATGTTTCTTCTCTTTGTTTAGGACAAGCAAGCCAGCATCCCTCTTTGAAACTGCTATGGGATATAGAGTATTAAATTTTACATCTATTTCCCATGTCAAATGACACTGAAGAACATTGTCATCTAAACTATTTAAGCACACATGAAAGGGAGGCAGAAAATGATGGAGAATGCCACCCAAGGACTCTACAGTCCTCGTATGCTGACATCTGTCTCGTTTTTTAAGGTTTTCCACTCCATTTGTACTTTCCCTGAGTCTGGACTGAAAAGTAGTAATCCCCGACCCAGAGAGCGCAACCCATGGTAGAGCAGCTGTATCGCAACTTGGAGTAACATCATCCTGTGGCGTCCTGCTCTGCCTGATGCCGTCTGAACCACATACATCGTGTTCCATGGTGAGGCCCTGGGCACTCACGTTGAACCTGGGGTGTGACTCACCAGGCAGTTCCTGATGGTTTGTTGTCTCATTCCTTGGAATCACACAGGAAGTGAATTGCAGACTCAGGCTGTTTCCAGCCAGCCCCAGTGTAGGAGGTCTTCCATTGCTGTATCCATCAGCAAGGCGATCTTTTGTCAGGTGTTCGCTCCCATTAGGACAGACAGTATTACTCACTTCCTGGAGGTTCTATAAATACCTTGCCACTTCTTTATCCTTAATAACTAACCACCCTGAAGCAGGCCATCTCCTTATACATCTTAAAGTGTTGATGTAACACTCCTGCAGCTGGGTAGACTATATAGATACCTATGTGTGAGGTTTAAAATATTATGTTTTCATTTTTGAATTACCAACAGGACCTTATGTAGATGCTGAGGGCTACAGTATGAAGCATAAATCTAGCTGGAAGATTTCCGAGTGGATTCATGTTCATGTGAATAAATGTTTTGTGTCTATTTATATCAATAGCACATGTAAATGCTCTTAGAAATTAAAAAGGAGGGCTTAAAATAAAAGCTATACTAGCTCCCACCACAGGATTTATTTACCCAGATAAAAACCTATGATTATTTAAATTATTTCTATATATTGAATTATTTCTGTATATATCTATTGAAAGCTACATATAGCTTTCAAAGTATTGATAGTATTGGCTCATCACACATGCCTGCATGCGCTTATGTGTGTGTCTGTTTGATCATAGCCTCCTACTTTATCAAGGTTCAGTGTTATGTGTTGCTTTGGTACATGGATGGATAAGGACCTAACTTCTTTGCAGTATAGTGTGAGTTTGAGTTCTGATCATCTCTGTACCTTCAGAGAATAAGCGTGGCTGTAGTTCAGGTCTGGAATGTTTTTCAAAGGGCCAGGTGCTGAAGCTTGGTCTTAAGCTTGGCATTATTGGTAGGTTATGGTAGCTTTGAGAGGCGGGTCCTAGTGGCAGAAACTTAGGGTATATATACACTTTCAATTTATTTGCCCAGATAAAAGCCTATAGTTATCTTAATTGTTTATTTATATTTAAGTATTTCTATATGTTTTTATAGAAAGCTACTTATACCTTTCAAAGTATTGATAGTATTGGCTCATCACATATGCCTGCCCAGTATTGTCTGTCTGTCTGTCTGTCTGTCTGTCTGTCTGTCTGTCTATCTATCTATCTATCTATCTACCTATCTATCTATATCTCAGTCACTTCCTGTTTTATGGGTCAGTGCTCGCAACATGAGATGCTTACCTCAGTCTACCACAGGATCCTCCCTCTTAGGACAAAACATGCCCTTCCTGCCAAAAGAGCAGTGGATCCAAGTGACTACGGATTGAAACCTCACATCCTTGTCAGATGTTGATTATGTTTTCATAACACATTCTTGCTATGAACAAAAGCAACCATTTTCCTTGTTATAAGTTGATTATTTTTGGTATTTTTAATAGAGAGCTAACAACTTACTACTTCATTTCCTCAACTAGAAAATAATTGTTTTATCATGAGAATATTACCATTTTAGTGTTCTTGTGCTATGGTAGTAAAATAGCTGATGCTGAGTTATTTGTAAAATACAGACATTTAATAGATAATTCTGAAGCCTAAAGATCAAGATGACAGCAGATTCAGTATCTGACGAGGTCCTATTCCATGGATAGTCATATAGCAGAACTTTTATATAAATAGCAAAAGACAAAGGAGATGAACTTGTATTTATCCATGCCCGGGGAGCAAAATGGGCTTATGCGAACACCCCCCAGTTCTGACTGAAAGCACTTATGTCCTGGTTAATGACGAAGCACTTCTGAAATATTTCCTGAAAGGTTCTACTTTTGAAAGCCATCTCATGGGTATCAGTCTCAATAGGTAGGCTCTGATGGGCACATGGTAGCTGTATCAATTACCGGAACCTTTTCTCCTTTTGGGCATCTTGCAAGATTCGCTTTACAGTAAAAAGGTTAACATAATTTTCATTTTATTTTATCTTTATATTGATATTTAATGTTCTATCACTAGGTTTATTCTGAAGATTAAATTATAAATAAATTACTACTGTACCGTCCTGTTGCACCAACCCATTTATCATTTGTGGCAATCTTTCTTTTTCACAGTATTGTTTTAACCTTAAATCACCGTCTTGATTTCATGAACAGAGGCTGACCACCCCTGTTCTTCCCAGGTAGTACATTTCTGGGCCATTTGTGCCATCTTTAGACTTTCAGTCTATGTGTCCTTGAATGTGTTTCTGTTTGAGGTTTAGTTGGACTGTGTTTGTGTGTTTTATGCTTCTACATACTTTATGGGTAAACCAAATCTATTTATATTTAAAGTAATTATTGCTATTATTTGTTACTAAATAAAAAATTTATTTTTATTTTACTGTTTTCTGTTTGTTTTGTGGTTCTTTTCTTCCTCTTTTGAGATCTTCCTTTGATGAGGTTTTTTTGTTTTTTGGGTTTTTTTTTTTTTTGTTTTTTGTTTTTGTTTTGATATACTTTAGTCTTCCATACTTTCTTCTCTTTGTGATTAAACTAAGGTTGGCATAAAACCTCATGAGAATCTACTTTATGGTAAACATTTTCAATCACATAAAAAGTTATACATTAATTGGGCAGACATCCATGATTATTAATATCTAAGTTTCCTTCTTACGTTGGGCATCCAGAGACAAACTTTGTGTTTATTCTTAGTCCTTAACTTCACATTGTACGAGTGTTGTTAAGGATTCCTGTGCCACCAGCACAGGACACATTGTTTTATATTCATCTGTATCTGTAAAATGAATATGCTCAGATTATTTCATATTACAATTTGCCATCCCTCAAAATCTGCCTCTAGAGCTCCTTGTAAGGGAGGTTGGTGTTGACAAACTCCCTTTCTTTATTTGCCTTGGATTGTTTCTCTCTCTCTCATTCCGTTTTAAAGGTTTTTCCCAGGGTAGGATTCCTGGGTGGCATGCTTCTTCTTTCCTTCTTTTCATTAATCACATAGAATCTATCATCTTATATTTTTTCTAGCCAGCAACACTGCTGACAGGCATAAGAAAGTACAGAAGTCTATGTGATGAGCTGATTTCCTCTCACAGCTTTTAAAAGTCTTTGCTTGACTTTCGACAGTATAATTACCTTTGTTCTGTGTTTCATAGGTGTGAACACTTTTCTCCACATCCAAATTTGAGTGCTTTTCAACCATGTTCTTAAGCATTCTATCCTTTCTTTTCTCTGTTCTGAATTTCCCATAATGTATGTTCATCTCCTTGGTAATGCCTCTCATCTGACCAAACAACTTAAACGGATATGGGTGCAAATGTATTTATACTTCTGCTTGGTTTAATTGTTGTTAAAGATCCCCATTTAACTTTTAAAGTGTGTTCACTGTAGTTTAAGTCCCCACATCTCTATTTCGATATTTTCAAAAGTGTTGACTCTCACTGCTGTTGAATTTTTAATCTTGTCCACCTATTGTTTCTTTGATTCCATTTAACCTCCTCTGTAGCTCACTAAGGTTCTTTAAGATGTTTGGCATTAATTCCTTTCCCGGATTGTCATACGTCTCCGGTTCTTTGGGGTTGGCTGCTAACATTTTATTTATTCCTTCGGTGCCATGCTGGTTAATTTTAATGGTCAGCTCAACACAATCTAGAAATCCTTTGGAAGGGAGTCTAAGTAAGAGACTTGTCTAGTAAGAGACTTGTCTAGCTTGGGCTGACCCCATGGGCATACCTGCAGGGAGGGTTTTAGTTACAGTAATTGAGTTGGGAAGTCCTGCCCACTGTGGGTGGCACCACTATCTAGGCAGGAGATCCTGGAGCCAATAAGAGTGGAGAAAGTGAGCTGTAGACTATAATGCATGTGCTAATTCTTTGTTTTCTGCTCTTTACTATGGCTAAACGGTGACCTGTTTCTCTCAAGTTCCTGACTTCTCTGTTATGACTACCTAATCTTAAGTTAAATTCCTTCTCTTCTAAGCTTTTGTCAGGGTATGTTGTCATGGCAACAGAAACAAAATTAAGAGAGATACCTTGTAGTCTTGTGTTGATAATTGTGTACTGAAGCTGTCACTAGCTGCTTCTGGGAAACCCATTGGTGATCAGCTCAGTAAGTAATTCTAGCCTGCTGAGTTGCTATGATGTGCCTTTTGGCCAGTTGGTAGAGATCTACAAAGGGTCTGTGGCCTGCTGAAGCTGCTGCTGGGGATGTGTGTGTGTGTGTGTGTGTGTGTGTGTGTGTGTGTGTGTGTATTAATCTTTATTTATAATGACACAGGCAGCCTGTGTCTTTTTAAAAATAATTGTTGTGTCTATTACTAGTAATGATACTACTTGTTCCCACTCGTGCTGTATTTATCAAAACTAAGAACTGAACACAATCGAATTACTACAGTCAAATGTTACTCTATTGACATTATCATTTTTCAACGGTGTAATTTTTCTGTTCAAGGTACCACAACTATCATATACATTTAATCTTCATCAATATGTGGCAGTTTAATAGTTTTCCTTTTACCTTCAGGACCTTGACAGCTTTGGAGAATAACAGTTAAAGTTTCAGAGACTATCCCATGTTTTCCTTCTTACTTTGTGTCACATTAGTCTGGGACTAAAGGTCCCTGGGAAGCCTGCTACAGAGGTGAAGTTCACTCTTCCTTATATCCACAGTACATGATACATGGTATCTATATGACTCTAAGTAGTGGTGTAAAGTTTTGCCACATGGTTGAGGTAATGTCTGCTGTGCCTCTGCAGAGGCTCTACAGTTACAAGTTTCCTTTTTCACATTGTTTATTTCAAGTAAGTAACTGAGTGTAGTATACAATTAAGGGAAAAGAAATTAAGTTCTATCTCCTGGACTAAGGAGGTTAAAAGCAGTTTAGGCTTATGTTAAATCCTCCATATAGTGACTATGAAATAGTTTGGGGGGATTGCTTTCATGCTGTTTAATGGTGCTGTTTCTGGTTAAAAGTTTTTCACATTTATTATTTACCATTTGACTTTCTCTATTGCAGTTACTATAGATTTCTAATTACTATTTTAAATTCTTTTTTATTTTAAATTAGACTTTTTTTTTCTGTATTTTACTTTCATTTATATAAGTGTGTTGCATGTGTGCCTGGTGCCAGTAGAGGCAAGAAGAGGGTGGAATCAGAGCTACTGATGGTTTTCCATTGCTGTACGAGTGCTAAAACCAGGTCACTGCAAGAGCAGCAAGTGCTCTGATCTACAAAGCCACATTCTCAGCTCCTTCTACATTAACAATAGAATTCTCCAAAGATGTCACTTGTCCCTTTTCTCCTGTCTGTCTGTCTGTCCATCTGTCCTCTTATCTATCTATGTATCTATGTATCATGTCTGTCTGTCTGTCTGTCTGTCTGTCTGTCTGTCTGTCTGTCTATCTATCTATCTATCTATCTATCTATCTATCTATCTATCTATCATTCAAATTATTGATCAAGCTATCTAGCTATTGATCAAGCTATTGATCTATCCGCCTATCATTTTATCCAGTCATTTGTCTGCATCATTTTGGGCTTATTTTATAATTTGGTTATATGTTCTCATAATATTTCCATTTGAACCTCAAATTGGTCCAGTTTGTGCACTGGAAGATCTTTGAGCTTGGCTCCTGTGACTTTTGATATAGTCACACTTAGTATCTATGGTCTCTATTTTTTAACACTACCATACTTCCATTCACTGTAGGTTTCCTCAAGCTAATCCATAATTAATGGTGCTAATCTATAATTAATGTTAAACTAACCCACAGAGTAGGCAAATCAATAATCCCATAAATATTTATTGAGTGTTAAAAGACTGTGTTCAATGCAATGGAGAACAATGACGTTTAAGATATAATTTCTGCCTTCAAAGATCCTGTTAGGACTTTTTAAAAGATAAAATAAACTAAGGAAAGATAATAAAAAATACATGGTAGAGAAAGATTAAATCATAAAGGTTGGAGTTCTCGCTAAAGAAAAAAGCAATACATGAGTTATATTACCTAACAAAGCAGCCCCAGAAACAAATGGGTGTTTGGTCAATTGAAGTGGCGATGAGAAGACGCTGGAAGGATTACTTTTTTTTTCCAATTTTTTTATTAGGTATTTACTTCAGTTACATTTCAAATGCTATCCCGAAAGGTCCCTATACCCTCCCCCCGCCCTGCTCCCCTACCCATCCACTCCTACTTCTGGCCCTGGCCTTCCCCTGTGCTGGGTCATATAAAGTTTGCAAGACCAAGGGGCCTCTCTTCCCAATGATGGCTGACTAGGCCACTTCTGCTATATATGCAGCTAGAGACACTGAGTCAGGGGCATCATGAGTTCAAGACCTACCTGATCTACAGAGAAAATTGAAGGCCTGCTGGATAACTTAGTGAGACTTGTCTCAAAATTACAAAAAGAACAAAACAAAACAACAACAGGAAAAAAAAACCCAACGCTGTGGGTATATTAGTGAGAGAGGCTTTGGGTTCAGTTCCTAATATCCTAATAACACAAAAATAGCTTTTAAAAACACAAAGAAAACTTCTTCTTCAGTGTGCAAATTACTTTATCAGATCCTTCATAAAATTATAGTAATGATATTAATCAACAGGGAACTGTTAATTCAAGTAGGAGTTTACTCTCTTTAAGATCACTAAAACTAAAAGTACCAGGACACTAAATATTGTTGATGATGAATTTGTAATGCTGCATTTTTTTTCTTGCTGGTTAGGGGTATGAAATATAGCACTTCAGAAATTTTTTTCTAATTCTTTATGAACTTAAACATGAACCTTCTCCATGGCTGAGCATTCTCGAAGCTAGTTACTTACTTTAAAAAACAAAAAACAATCACTAAAAAAAAAAAAAAAGAAAAAATAATTTAAAAATGACTTTTAGAAAGGGTAAAAAGAAAAAGAAAATGTACATAATCCTAGTTTTAGTCGCTGTTCTATTGCTGTGAAGAGACACCATGACCAAGACAGCTTATAAAAGAAAGCATTTATTTGGAGGCTTGATTCCAGATTCAGAGGTCCGTCCATGATCATCATGGCAGGAAGGCATGGTGCTGGAGAAGTAACTGAAAGCTTCATACTGATCCACAGGAAGGAGAGAGAGAGAGAGAGAGAGAGAGAGAGAGAGAGAGAGAGAGAGAGAGACTGGGCCTGGCATGGGCTTTTAAAACCTCAAAAGCCCAATCCCAATGTCACACCTCCTCCAAGGCCACACCTCCTGATCTTTCCCAAACAGCCCCATCAACTGGTGGCTGAGCCCTAAATGCATGAGCCTGTGGGGCCATTCTTATTCAAACCACATGAGTTCTCCATAAAAATATAAATCTCTGACACTGGACAGACAGATCAGCCAGTAAGCATCCTGGCTGCTCTTCAAGACATGTGAGATTCAGCTCCCAGCACGTATATTGAAATGTGTACATCAATGACTCCAGACACAGGAGATCTGACACCCTCTGTTTACCTCCTTGGGCACTGCACATGTGTGGTGCACAGACATGCATACATACAAAATGCCCACATGAAAACGAAGGAGAAAATAGAACATCTTGAATGAGAATGTCCATAATTGCTTTCTCTATTAGCAACCAAATACAGGACCAACATAAATGCCAATAATAAAAAATAGAAATGAACAAGAGAATGTGAAAGAAATGATGGTAAGTTAGTATAGCAAACTTGTATGTGTGTGTGTATGCACGCATGTGCACATGTGTATATGCATGCATGTCTGTCCATATGCGCACTTTTAAGGATCAAGTACAGACAAAACCATCTGTGGAGACCAAAAATAAGAGTTTCTCGTTTGACTGGAAAGCGACTATCAGAACTGATGAAGATGCTTGTGTTCACAGCAGTATGAACATTACTCAGGTCATACACGTAACAAGACTCATGAACTCTGTGCTTAGGATGGGATATTTGACTGGGTATTATTTACATGCCAGTTAAAGAAATTGACAATGTGATCTTTGCAATTCTTGACTTGTTGAAGAAATATTTACCAACCCTTGGGTTTTCATTACTCCTAAGCTTAAGCGAGATTACTTTTCAGACCATAATACCCAATGCATAGTCATGCTTGCTTTCCCTTCCCTGGTAATACAGACACAGCCAGAATCTTGATCTCACATTTGTGGGTATTCTTAGCCATGTCCCCATACCTCCGTTCAAAGTACTGCTAAGCTTTTGGATTATGTCTTATTCTCATTTTTCAATGCATCTAGCTGGTAAAATGTATTCTCTGGATTTTACTGTCTCTTACCCCCCCCCCCCCCATATATTCTTACTGCTGTTTCTTAATTCACTGAAGAGTCTCTTCCTGCTTATTCACAATATTGATGTAACAATTGTCCTCACATCCTATTCATAATCTGTCTTATAGAAAAGAAAAGTACTTCTAATTTATCTCAGACCACTCTACAAAATTTTCAACTTTGTTATGCTAAAATTTATATTAATCATGTTCTCCAAGTGCAAAAAAAAAAGTTTCCACTCTAGTCTGCAGTGTGTCATCTTATTATCTCAACCACATTGCTATTCAGATGTAACATTTGTACCATCTGACATTTTTGACACTTATTTGTACCCTTAGTGAAGAGATTTGAAATTGTGTATGAAGTAAATTTGAAAACTTGTCTCTTTTTTCGGATATATGAAGACAATGACACTAAAGTTTTATCATTTACTCAGTGTTTTAATTTAACTAAATGGATAGACATGGGGCCCCTAGTTCATGCCTGGCACTACCCTGAGAACTGTAGGTGTGTTCGCAACTATGACGCATATATTCTCTATTTTAAAAGAGTTTGAAACCTTGCACATTAAGAAGTTAATAAGTAAAAAAAAAAAAAAAAAGAAGTTAGTAAGTAGATATAGTTCAACATGTTAAACATGGTTTTGTGTGTGTGTGTGTGTGTGTGTGTGTGTGTGTGTGTCTGCCTGCCNAAAGAAGTTAGTAAGTAGATATAGTTCAACATGTTAAACATGGTTTTGTGTGTGTGTGTGTGTGTGTGTGTGTGTGTGTGTGTCTGCCTGCCTGTCTGTGTCTGAGCCTGTCTGTGTGTATGTGCATGTGGGGTACTAATTTCAATGGGCTTGTGGTCAGTATACTAAATTTTGAATATTGTGAGTTGCTTCAGAGTGGCATTTTTGGTTGCATTATAAGTTATGAAGGTATCTGGTTTAAAAAAAAAAAAAAGTTGATGTCCCAGTAGAAATTGAGCATTTCCCTCTTCTACTGAAAGAAAAACTCAGTTTGGGCTGGCACCGGTGTCTGTGAATGTGTTCCTGGACAGGCATAGCATTGCAGTCAGCGGGCTGAGAAGACAAGGTCTGTCCAGTGTGCGTAGACGCCTAGCACAGGGGCCTGGACAGAATACAAATGCAGTGGAAGGGGCAATTCTTGTTCTCTTCCTTGGAGCTAAGATATGCTTTTCTTTCAGCATGGGGCTTATAGCATCTATGTGCTATCAGAACCATTCCATGGCCCCAGAGTTACTGACCATTGGTCCTGTGTTGCAAAATATACCATCCCTTGGTTCTATGAATTCTAACATGAACTGAACCACACTCAGGCTTCCTTGGTCATCTAACCTATTTCTTAGTCTAAGTCACTCCCTTAATAAATTCTTTCTCTAACTCTGCATATGTCTGTATAGAAGGATAGAGATCCTGTCTCTTCTCCCTCACTGGGTACATTGTTTAAAACAGTAAGCCTCCTCCAGAATAAAACAGAAAACAGCATAAAGGGTGTGTGTATACATACCACACACACACACAAACACACACAAACACACATGTGCATGTGCACACAAACAAGCATGCACATACCTGAGTACACATATGTGCACATACATACAAGTAAAGACAATGGTCTATTGTGAAGCTTTAGCTAACATGGTCTTGGAGACTGGCAAGTTCAAATTTCGCCAGGTAGACCAACAAACTGGAATCCAGCGAAGAATTTAGTATTATAGATTGCATCTGGAGGCAAATGAATCTTCTTCCTGTGACCTCAGGCTGTTTTCTCTGTGGGAACTTTTACATTATGGAATACAAATTCCTTATTTAGAATCTAATGACGACAACATTATTTTTATCTAAAAAATCCATTTACAATATCTAAAGATGTGTGTCCAAATACCTCAGCACTGTGGTCTATATAATTATAACAGAAATCTTGTTCTGGCTTGGCTCAGCCTTCTAGCTTCGAGTCTCTTTCAGGCTTTAATCAAGTCATCAATTGCCAAACCCATATTTTTCCCTTTTGAGGAAACTGGCTGATGACTTTGAAACTTCTCTCAATTCTTTTCCAAAGGGGCTTCTCTGTAAGATCATTCCCAACATGGATGCCACGATGAGCAGACAAAGAGTGACATCATCTCTCCTCACTTGTCTAATTTTAATTAACAATTTCTTATTCCAATTCTGAGGCAGCCACAGGCGTGGTTCAGGGTTCATGTGGTAGTGAGCTACCCAAAACTGTAGATACAAGTATGCAGACAATAATTCAAGCCCCAGGCATTTTGTGTGACCCACTTTAAACTTCCAGACAGGGGGAAAGGGAAGGGTCATTCCCTAGGACAAACAACAGCATGCACTCATGCATGCTTAAGGGCAAGGGCACAGGGCTAGAAGGACCTGGGATTACATGTCTGAAGGAAAAGTCATCATGATGTAACGGTCTGGAAGAGTGGTTCTCGACTGATGGGTTGAGACCCATTTGGGGGTCGAATGGTCCTTTCACAGGAATTGCATATCAGAGATTCTGCATATCAGATATTTAATGAAGATTCATAACTAGCAGAATTACAGTTATGAAGTAACAATAAAATAATTTTATGGTTGGGTTGTCACCACTACCTGAGGGACTGTATTAAAAGGTCACAGCACATGGACATTTGAGAACCACTGGTCTGACGTGAGTTAACTGTCTTGATTGAAAACAGGAAAGCAATGACGAAGTTAAGACCAGGTTTCTTGTTCTTCTTGTGGATTGGCATTAAACATTTAATTAAATATTTAACAAGAAGAAGGCAAGAGAAAAGATCATCAAAGCTTGCTTATGAATCAGAAGTCAAAAGTCCTGCGTCTCACTTTGGAACCTTAAGTAATCCTTCCAACACAGTCTGTAAAGTAAGACTGAGAGAAAAATCATTTGACTCTCAAGTGCTGTTGCTGATGGCTGTGACTGGCAGGTTGAACAATGCATCGCAAATGCAGGTTCGTAGGAACCAGGTCCTGACCTCACTGAGAAACAGGGTAGGTAGTGGCGGGTAGTATGGCAGCTGGAAAATACAGGCCTCTCTCCATCTGCCCTACTATTTCAGTCCTTACCAGCCTTTGACATGAAGGATTCCATTCCATTGTTAGCAGATCATTTCTAAAATGTCTATTAACCCAAGTGCCTCGTAACTGGTTAATCCAAACATGCATCTGTAGCCATGTGCTCTAGACACGTCAAGAATCACTAGAAGTTCCCTCCTACGTACAGTATTTTGCCTCTGCAGAGAAGATTGCACATAGCCCATTAAGGAGGACTATGGCCTCTCTGCCAGGTAGTTCAGTTACATCCGCAGGGAGAATAGAAGCAGGATGATTGTTAACATGTGGTGTCCTCTGGACCACCTCCATCCCAGCTATGGAGGACCCATGCTCTCTGGGTCAGCTAACTCCAGGCTTGAGGCTCCTCCTATAACTTGTAGACTGTTTCTATTAGTTCCAGAGACTTGGACCAGAATACTCTTCTTTAAGGCTGGAGATGAGAGAAGAACACGTATTTCCAACAAGGAATTTAGATCAGATCCTTGAGGAAACAGGATGATGCCTTCATGGGTTCTTGAGTAGTGGAATGTACATAGTTAGAGTGACATTAAGAGTTATTTATGCATTCATTTTTATTTGTGTATTTATACACAAAGAAGGAAAGCTTGCTGAGAGCATATGGTGATACAGAAAGAATGATGTCATGGCTTAGAATGGAAGGAAAGAAGAACCACTGGCCTCTCTTAATCTGGTAAAAGGTGGAGAAGTATAGGCTGAGAAGTATCCATGGCTCCATCAGTTTTGTAAAGTCTCTCTTCTCCCATTTCAGATTTTATAACAAAATAAAACAGACTGGAATCTGTACTGTATAAGGATTTTTTTACTCCCAAGAGGATGTTGTATCCTCACATGGGAATTGCAGAAAGGGAGGTTCCCTCACACAAAATGAAGCATCTCCTGTAAGGGCCCTAACCCCATTATTAAGAACAGAGAAAGGAAGTCCTCAAGAACCAGTCACAGCTTAAAGTCACCACCTCTCACTGATGTCACATCTGCAAGGAAGATGGTTAAAATGCTGTCCTTGGCCAGTATCTCAGGTTTAGGAGGCAGAGATGGTGAGAGAGAAGCCACTCTGCCTATCACTACTCTTCTGCTCGGTACAGTCTTGAGGCGTGGACACGGTGGTGTGGCTTAGGTGAATCCTTGAGAGTGAGTGTATGTAAAGTACAACAGTGAGTTGTATTTTTAATCTAGAAATGATAAGATTCTTGCTCGGGTTCTTTCGAATCCAAGTCCAGAGAAGGCATAGGAATATTCATTAGTGCGATAAGGCAAATGAAATTTTTAGTGAATTTAAATTCATTTTTTAAATGAATGATACAAAAGCAAATAGTCTTTGTCTTCCTTGCTTCTGGTGAGTCACAGGCACTGCGCTTGTTAGAATAGAGCACATTTTATTATACTTCCCAGAGCAGAGGGGTGCGTGCTTTCTCTCCACAGCGACAACCGCGTTTTCTGGAACAATACCTGTTAAAGGTCACATTGAAGATCTGAGTCACAAACCCTATGATTTAAATTTGAGCCTAAGTTTAAAAATGGCATGTCCAGAGCTTGCCAACTTCCTCTGAGAACCACAGTGTCGTTTTGGATTAGTGCCAGTTGAGCCCTGCAGGATATCGTATCTCTAAGCATCAAGGCATACATGTTCTCCTGGCTCCATTCTTGACCTCTCTTGGGCAAAGAAAACAATGTCAGACTTGATGGACCTGCTTTCTTGTAGAGTCCTTGACTTTCTGGTAACATCTGAGATATTGAACTTTATCATGCCTAGCTTCTAATGGCGCATCGTGAATGCTGCTTTCCTTACTGAACCTTCTTGGCTCCTCTTATTCCTGAAAGGACGAACCTCAAACCCTTGGAGGTTTCCAAGCAGGCACACCCTCCCTCAGTGATGTCTCTATACAGTCCAGCGGCAGTGCCATGACTGTGCATTAGCCTTCAGCAATGAGTTCACACCTCTCCGTGTATGGGATGATCTTGCTTAATGTTCAAAATGACCTTCCTGAAAAAGGTTGTGTTTGTATGTGGGGGGAGGGTGGAAATGATGGGACAGTTTGAGATCCACAGCCATGATGGAACTTTCCAGAAAATTGAACTCCGCATCTCATTCTCATTAGTACCAACTTAGTTGTAGTTCTCTGTAAGACTAAGTTTTCAGGAGCTGGGAAGAGAACAGTCTTACAATTTCCATATTTTTTGAATTTTATGACTTACTAATTGACTCATTCATATGTTAGAGTTTTTTTGTTTGTTTGTTTGGTTGGTTAGTAAGCAGACCCATGCATTTTACATTGAATTTGAATGCTAGAATGTATTTGAATGGTAATAAGAAAGAAAAAGGAGGTTAGTCACTGCGGTCTGTTTACTTTGTATTTCTAGAACTTAGATTCTCTGTTCTCTCCCTCCCACTCGCTGTCAACTTCTTCCTTCTTTCTTGCACAGTTGAACTCACTCTGTTATCCTTTCTTCCCCCACATAATAGCCTCAAACTTCCAACCTTGAAAACACTATCAACCATTTCCTGCTGTTCCTCCATTTGTGACTTATATTTCCCTGCCAGATTTAAAATTAAAAAAAAAAAAAATTAAAAAAGTTCTGTGTGGCAATCCTGGCTGTCTCATCATCTAGCCTTTCTGGGGCACCTCCCAAGTGTGGTGCAAATGAGATTAAAGTCCTGAGACTCAGACAAAAGTGCATGACATTGAAGACTTGCACAATGAGTCCCGAGACACACTTAAGTGGGGGTAGGCACGCATGGTGGGGAGCAAATGGTGAGGGTTCCAGAACCATGTTGTTAACTGAAGATAAAAATAGAAATCTAGAGCCCTGTCAAACCTTACTGAGGCCTCTTGAGTCACTCAGATGACGGTACCCTCTTCCCTACCACGCTCAGGCAGCCTCCGAGGATGTAGGCTCCATCCCCATCTGTGTCCGAAGAAGTAAGCCACGTGTCACATCATGAGACCTGCGGAAGTGAGAAGCCTGCACTGACATTATTGGCATAGCAGAGCACACAAGCTGCACTGTCACGCCAGGGAGCTACTTGGTTTCCAAGGAACTCTCTTTGTTTGCTTTAGGAGAGAGAGCTGGAAGGGAAAGCCAGCATTGCTTGAGCCTGGTTGTCTGCTTCTTACAGGGCCTAACAGAATGAGACAATATTTGATATAAACCTAAAGCAAATTAGGAAACACAACTCCATAATTAATTTAGTAATATTTGGACTTGGTATCTCGGGAGGTCATGTGCCTCTCATTGGTTGTGTTTATGAAATAGTTTTCTAAATCTCATAGGCTACGAACTGAAATGTGAGCAAAAGCCCTTGGGTTTTAGTAGAAGCAGGACTGAGCTCAACCATCCGCTCGCCTGCTTTTCTCCTCCTTGGGGTAAGGTGGATCTCCCCCAAGTCTCCCTTCCGTACGAAGGCCCTGCCCAGGCTCATGCCTATAGACATGGGGGACGTAGCCTCTTCCCAGATGCTCACAGCCTGCCCAGGGCTCTTCAGTCTGAGCCCTATGAGTTGAGGGAGGAGATGGAGAAGTAAAATTATCAAATATTCTCTGCTGCTTGCAATTTCTAAATAAAATGTTGAAAGCTCTGTGTCTCAAGTCACCGCTTATGAATTAAATGATTTGGGTACAAAATCAATAGAAATTAATAAAAGCATACTGAATGTACTTTCAGAGCGTGGAAACTGGGACTGGCAGTTGGTCCTGGAAACATTCCCTAACAATGTGCCTTTCTTTGCTTCCAGAAGCATTTGGCATGTTGGAGCCATCCTGTCTTCCGTGGGACTTCCTTTGAACAGCTTCCATAAAACACTTCTCTGCATACATTGTTTCAATCAAGACCGGAAAGGACAGATATCCATCTTCTTCTCCACAGGCTGCTTTAAGGTTTGTGTTATTTATTTCCATTTTTATTACAAAAGAGATTGTTAATTTCAAGGGATTTTTCTTTTTAAAAAAAATACACTGGTAATACATTTCAAAAGCAGCCCTGCACGCAGATAATGCACGAGTTGTGAGCCTTTCATTTGACTGGGCATTAGACGTGAATAAAGGGGAGTGTGCTGTGGTACATCTCATTCTCATCATCACGTGTCCTATGTGATGCTGTGAAGATGTTAGAGATAACACGGGCTCCACATCAACTGTAACAAATGTTCTTTCTAGGTTTACAAACTCTTAACTAGGTAGATTCCGGTAGCTTATACTAGGTGTGACCATATATCAGAGTTGGCTAAGTAATTTTAATCAGCTAGTATTCACGGATAAAAATGAACTTTGAAATATCAGAAATCAAAACTACATTAGTCAGTATTAACTAGTGTCATCACTGGGGAATGTTTAAATGTGGAATCTCAGTGGACCAAGTGTCTTCATTCTACCATGAGGTACTCACCTTATGTTTCTTGAATGATAAAAGAGTGTGTATGGATGCGTGTGTGTGTGTGTGTGTGTGTG
>NC_034597.1:67890272-67903914 GCF_900095145.1 Mus pahari
GTGTGTGTGTGTGTGTGTGTGTGTGTGTGTGTGTGTATTAGCACTTTTGAAAAGCTAGCAATACTTTTACCCAATCCGGGCATAGCTCTCATCTGGAAGTATGTATGCCTCTCAGATAGCACCGAATAAAATACTTTTATTTTGAGGACACTGTTGGAAAACACTAGATTCAGTTCATGCATCTTTCATAGCTGGATGAAGCAGCAGAGAATATAAGGTAAGGCCCAGAACACGGAGTGGACAGAAAGTAAATGAAGAACAACCGAGGAGCCTCACACTAGTTCCTAGCATAACACATCTTTTTTTCCCAGAGGCATTTATTTTATTTGGTGGGACTTTTATTCTGTCTAAGGTGACAAATGTCTTCTCCCTAATAGGCCTTTACTGTGTTTTACTTTTTTATTTCTTTCGTTTCTATTGAGAAATCCAAGCAAATTTTACTGCAATCCTGGGCTAAACTCCAGTTTCCCATCTTCTCATCCATTGTTGGGCATCTCCATTAGTTTGAGTTGCAGAGCATGGCTGCGGGTATTTATTAAGGAGTTGGGGTTGATGGGAAGTTCTGCCCCCATTTCCCACTCAAGCCCAGTCTGTGATCTGGTAGCTTGCCGCACCTCAATGATTGTATCCACAGAAACAGACATACTTGGTGTCAGGGGTCACCTGAGTGCACCTCCCCTCATCCACAAGCCAGATTCTCCTTCACCTGTCTGCTTTTAGGCCTTCATACCCAAAGATGTGGTTTCCTTTTATGAACCTGTGACTTAAAAAGATGCAGAGAATGTGAAGTACAATTTTAAGTGCATGGATAACTTTATGTATATCATGAATATGTTCTTTGAGAATTACAGCAGTTTGTCATCTTAACTTAAATTCTGTACCTTCTAAAGAGCAACTATGCATATATACATAGCTCCAGCCCCAATGGCAATTCAAACATTTGTAAATCTGATCCTTTTAGGTCCTGCTGTGAACCAAACTGTGGTCACTTGTCCTTCTGTGACCAGCTTGTTTCACTTAGCAAAATTTCTTCCTTTGTAAGCAGAATAATATTAGTTTTGGGGCATATGTCACACTGTAAAAAATGTATTGATTATTATTGTGTTTGTACATGTATCCATAGTGGGTGTGGGGATTGTGCACCATTTCATGAGTCTGGACATCGGAGGACAACTCTGTGGAGCTGGTTCTCTTATTTCACCTTCATGCAGGCTTTAAGACTCAGACTCAACCCACTGAGCGTTACCCACTAAGACGCCTCACCAGCCCCGCCTCTTTAATTTCTCTGTTGATAGTTTGTGGGTCTAGATGCTTATTATTATGAATAATGTTATTATGAACAGTAAGCTATGAAAATGTCTCTACAAAGTTCTTTTCTCAGTTCTTTGGACACATATTTAGGAGTAGGACCATATGGTAACTCAATTGTTAATTTTGGGGAAAGGTTCCTGTGCTGTTTTCCTCGGTGGTTATTAACATTTGAACTTGTGTTAGAGCAGTACAGTATCTGCATGTCTTAGCAACACCCATTCATGTTGCTGTTTTAATGACATCCCTTTTGTTAGGTGCGAGGTGACAGATTTCTGTTGGTTTGGCCTGATTGCCTGATGACTTAGACATGTTACATATCTGCCTGGGGGATAACTGTTCTAGTTCTTTCTTATTTTTGGCTAAGGATCATTTACTTTTGGCTTCTAAGTGTCCAGGGTTCTTATATGGGTCATAAATTAATCCCTAGATGGATGAATGGTAAGCAGGTACCTTCTCATAGTATGTGTGGCGTCTTCACTCTGCCCATGGCTTCTGCCCTTACACAGAGGAGTTTTACTTTGGTGTAATCCCAAGAGTCCATTTTGCTTTGGTCTTCCCTCTAGTTTTAGTATCATGTGTTTAAAAAATATATAGCTAGGGACAATGTTGTGGGGCTGTCTGCACATGAATGCACATGCATGCTATTCGAGCGTTTTTCAGGAGATGACCTCAGGTTAAAGTTTTCCGTCAGTCAAGGGTTGGTTTTAGTACATACTTTAAGATAAAGGACTACCCAGGGTCTCTAACACACCCTTATTTTGTAGCCACCGGAACTCAAACCATCAGAGACCATTTGATTGGATAGACATGGGTCCATATGTGATTCTGTATTCTTTTTTTTTCTCTGTCTGTCTGGATCACGCCCTCTTCTTTCAGTTGCCATGGCTTTGTCGTCTCTTTTCATGTGAAGAAGTATATTATAGGATCAGAAATGCAGTTCTTGCTTCTCAAGGTGACTTGGTTATTATTATTCTTTTGAGTTTCATATGAATCTCAGGATTGTTTTTTCCTATTTCTGTAGAAAATTCCACTGGGGTTTTGAAAAGATTGCATTGATATTTTCGTGAATCACTTTGGTTAGAATAGACATTAGGGCAAAATTAAAGCTGTTAATCTATAAACATGAGGATTTTCATTTGTTTGTATATGTTGTTCCCTTGGGGTTTTTCACGAGTGTTTGGTAGTTCTTGGTACTTTGTCTGCTTGGTTAAATTTGTTCCTAAGTATTTTCTAATTTTATATATGTATTGATTAATTTTGTTGTTTCACAGTTTTGTGCATGCATGTGGTATATCCTGATGACTCTCTACCCCTACGCTCTCAAACCTCCCTTCATCTTTATCAGTCCCTCCCCCAGGTTCATGATGTTTGGTTGCATTTTGTGTATCATTTAGTTTAGCTGGGGCAATCTGCATGACCGTTGAATCGGAAGTGTTGGCTGGTGCCTGATCAGTTCATTGCTTAATGGACAATTGAAAACGACGATTCCCTTGCTTTTTCAATCTCTCAGCCACAAACAGTTTAGCAGTAAGAGAGAGATGCCCTGGGTCCCAGGTCTGTTGATGCCTGACTGCAAACATGACCATTCCCTTGCAGACTCGGGGTAGGCCGGCATTCAGGGGTGCTTTGTGCTTACATGGTTGTCTCTTGACCATACAATGGCAATTACAGCCTTCTGGTCTCCTGACTCTTACATTTTTCTCATTCCACCTTCTAAAATGTTCCCCAGGACTCAGGGGGTATAGGACAAGTGTCTAGTGTAGGGCGGGGCTGCCACATTGTTCCTGGCATCTTGAACAGCCATGAGTTTGTACATTTCCCACCGTCCCCTGAAAAGGCAAGAGTTCTCCTGTGAAGGCTGAGAGTAGCAATTGTCTATAGGTATAAACATGAATATTTAGAAGGCAGCTTGACACTGTGTCAATTTAGCTAAACCACCTGTTTGTAACCATTTTTATGTTTTATTGTAAATGAGATTGTTCTCGTAATTTCCTTTTCGACTGTTAGTTGTTATTATGGAGAAACAAACTACTTTGATGTTCGTTTTCTCTCCTGACATGGTTGGCTTTATTAGTTCCGATGGTTCTATATAAGATTCTCAGAGCTCTTTATAAAGATGATGATATTCTCAAACAGGTGATTTTACGTCTTTCTTCCCAATGATGATGCTTTTAATTTCTTTTACTGGCCAAATTATATTAACTAGGAATTTTAATGCAAGCAGATAGAAATGTGCCAAAAATGGCACATTTGCCTTGTTACTAATCTTAAAGGGAAGTTTTTAGGTTTTCATAATTGCGTATGGTGCCTGGATGGGTGGGTGTTTTATTCATGACTCTTATTATGTTGATGTAATTTCTTTCTATATCTAAAGTGCTGAGCCTTTTGTTTTTAAATCATGGATAGGCATTAAATTTTGACACATATCCTTCTATATCTAATGAGATAATGCTGTAGTTTTTATACCTTTTAATTATTAACACAGTTTATCTTGTGGAATGACTTTTGGATATTGAACCACCCTTGCAGCCCAGAGATCCCACTGGTCTTGGGCTAGAATCTTGTTTCTGTGCTTTTGAATTTTGGATAAGGATTTCTTTCCTATCTGCTCATCAGAAACACTGGCCAATAGTTTTCTTTTCATAGGGTGTTCATAGTCTGGCTTCACCAACAGGGTGGTTCTACCTTTTGTAAGAGGTTTTATAGTAATCACCCTTTTCAACATCTTAAAGAATTTGAAAAAGATTAGTGTTGTTTTCCTCAAATATTTGATAGAGTTTTTTTTTTTTTTCAGTAAAGCTATTCAAAGTCTTTCTTCACTGACCGGTATCAGTTTGTTGCTATCTTAGTGAATTTTAGGCAGGTACAGCTCTGTGCAGGCTTTGTCTTTCTTTCAGATTAAATATTAGTGCACTGTAGTCTTACCTGCTCTTCTCAGGCTGTCCACATGCTTGTTGTCCTGTTGTTGGTTTTAGTCCAACAATATTTTTTCATTTCTGATGTATTTTTAATTCCCCCTCCTCTGGCTTTATTTATTTGAACCCTTCTCAAAAAAAAAAAGTTATATATTTCCCAGTCATGTGACACTAATAAATTTATTCTTCTAGAGACAAAGTTCCTCTACCATTATAACATTTCTCTAATCATTCTTTTCTTCTCTGGCGGAGATAGGTCTATATTATGTTACTTGTGTAAAACTTTATCCTGAAATTGTATAGTTTCATTTTTGGCTTATCTTCATATACTTATTGTACCTGTTTGAGTCTGTTACGGTCCTGCCTTTCACTTAACTTTATGAGCACAGGGAAACGGAAGGGGCACTAAATGATATCTAGTGGTGTTTCTCAGTCGCCACTTTGGGTGGGGCCATTCTTTGTGGCATAAGATTGAATGAACTATGCATTTTAGACTGTTTTCAAATCCCTGGGTTTCACAAACCAAATGCCAACACCTCCTCATAATTTCAGCCGCTGTGATAGATTCATACTTCCCTTCCCGCACAGAGGAAGTCTGCCACCACCTGCATTCCTCTCTGGGTGTAGATCATGGAGTTGCTGAACTGAATACTGCTAGACCTGGGACCTTTTCTTCCTTATCAAACTGCTCAAACCTTCTGTTTCCCCAGACATCTAGAAGCACAACTTCTGCCCCCGGGTATGCTTTTTTTGTAAGACTAGTGGGTTTTCTTTGGTATTTAAAGGAGATCATGTTCATTTGATTCGAGAACATGGTTAAGGGAAAGATTGTATTAGAGTTTAGTTGAGGAAAATAATGGGAAAGGCCATCACTGGGGACAGAAAGAGGTGAGCCTGGACCGCAGCAGTAGTTGTACAGATAATGAAGTGGTAATTGGTCAGTTACCAAGATTGAAAAAGCGGGAAACAAAAACCAATACCTAAGATCTAAGAAAAGTTTACAAAAGAAAGGGTTCTTTTGGGCATGAAACCTTAGTTTCTGCTTCCTCCCTTCCAGGCCACAGGCTTCCTCAGAAACCAGAAGCTCAGTTGTGGGGAGCTGGCAGGGCCCTGGGTTCTGACTGAACCTCCCCAGAGGTGCCTTGCCTCACTGCTAACTCCACCCTCCTCTCTCTTCCTCCTACGGTCTTGCACTCTCAGTGTGGAGAAATTACTTGATCAGTTCTATTCCTCTTGATTCTGCCAAGAGCTGGAGCCAAGTTTTCAATTAAAAAACAAAGGACAGGGAATCCTCAACCTTCATGAATTTACCCACCCTCAAAGCTTTGGTAAAGCTTCATCTCTTTAAGACCCATGATGTAGGTGTAGGACCTCTCCAGGGAGAAGTCAATTATTGTTACCTACTGTTGTTTTTGAGTTTAATGTAAAAAAATAAAAGAAAATAAAAGGAATCACAGACTTCTGTGATCCAGAGGTTACTTGATCGTCTAAGGAAAGACATCATAGTTTAAGGAAGAGGAGCTGTGGGGGGAGCATTTGGCTTCACATAGCGGGATTACCTTCAAGGACCTCAGCCTCCACAAGAAGGCACAGAAAGCATGTAGGTGAGCCCAAGACTACTAGCAGATATAGTCCTTGCTTCCTAACAAAATGAGAAATCCTGTGCGATAAGATTCCTCATCTGAAAAAGACTGCATTTATGAAAAGGGAAAAATAATAACAAAGAACTTCCATTACCATGTATTAGTTCTTTCCTGGGTGGGTTTTTTTTAAAAAACAGTGTTCTCTTGTCCCGGTGTCTTTTGTACATAGGGCACGAAGTTATATTTGACTTCACGGAGTTTCTCATTTCCTGAAATAGACTACCAGCTCTATAAACATTGAAGAATAAATATTAGCTTTATGAAAACACGTTTCTCCACTAGTTGAAAAATAGCATGTAATAAAAAAAATACAAGGATGTAATATTGAAAATTATAGATCAATATGCCTTCTTATTGAGGATGTATATCTAGTCCTTGCACGTGGAGTCTGCATTTTCAGAAGAAAAAAAAATGTGTGCTGTGTAATACCACTTGTGTCTGTGATAAATTTCTCTCCCTCATACTACACAATATATCTCAAGCGACTCTCGCCTCACCATGACATGCTTAGGCTTATTCTACAGTATGTACAGTATGATGTTGAGGATGCTGTGCTTCATTGTTCTTCATGCTAAGCATTTAACATGATTCAAAGATAGTAGAATGCCTGTAGGTTCCTTCCCTGGCACCCCCACCACACACACACACACACACACACACACACACACACACAATGCTACCAGGGAATTATATTAGAAAATACTTATTGGAAACAACTTTGGAAGAAAATTAACTTTTTAAAAGAGTGAGTTGTGACCTTGCACAGCTAGTTGACACTTCTAATTGTCCAAGCTGGTAGTCCAAAATCTGAACCCTAGATGTATGCCTATAGTAGCAACAGGAGCGTGTCATTCATCAAGTATGGCCCTGAAGCCTCCCGTTCATACACCCAAAGAAGGAAGAGTAACCCACGTGAAGGCTGTGTGTTATGGAGACTCTTTTAAAAAAGAAATGCAACCTAATTATATTCCAGTAATCCACTTCTTTCTGAAAATGGCCGTCAGTTGCCAGGAGGGCCACCCACTTCTTACATCACAGTCTGTCCTCTGCCTTGACTCTGCATTGTTCCTCTCTCTCTGAAGATGGGGAGTAATCAGATTAGTTTATTTTAGCTCAGAAATAAGACAAGAAGGCTGCCTTAGTTTGAATTTTATTGCTGTGAAGAGACACCATGACCAAGGCAACTCTTACAAAGGCAACCATTTAACTGGGTCTGGCTTACAGCTGGAGAAGGAGCTGAGCATTCTGCATCTTGATCCTAAGGCAGCCAGGAGGGAAGGGACTCTTCTGCACTGGGCGGAGCTTAAGCCTCAAAGCTCACCTCCACAGTGACACGCTCCATCCAGCAAGGCCACACCTACTCCAACATTGTCATACCTCCTAATAGTGCCATTCCCAGGGCCAAGCGTATTGAAACCACCACACAGGCTTAACAGGAAGGTCTTTGACTAATCATCTGCCTTGCTACACTTTTCTCCAAACCATTTCATAAAGCATATCGCCTGTTATGAAGTAGTGTAAGCCTGAGGGAAGGCATAAAGCCTACGTATCCACCCCCATACTTTACAGTGCTGACGTCACAGCTCTGCTTTTGAAAGTTAAAAAGGAAACTGCCATTCTTCCACTGACATAATGTTTCTTACAGATATGTGTCTGTCATTAAAGATGTGTGCGTCTATGTATCACATGATATTGTTTTTCAGCTTACATAGATGGAATCCTGCTAAATATCTCTTGGCAACTTGTTTTCTTCCAAACACTCTTTTAAAACAGTATCTCCATTATTAGTCGGTTTTCATTGCCATTTTTTCGATTTCACAGAACAGTACTTATCATCCTTTTGTATTTTGTGGATGGTCACCTGCCTGTCTCTGTCTCTTCTTGACAGTCAATGTACAAATGAGCTTTTGATGGGAATCAGCCTTATGCCACTGTCAGAGAATCAGCAACCAGGAAATCCATATTCCTTACATCCTGCCACACACACTCACGCACACACACACACACAAAACAAACAAACATTTTATTTCTTTCCTATCCACAAAGCTTCTATTTTCTTTTGCTATTTGTACAAAATACACAAGTCTCCTTTTTTGTTGATTCTCATTTTTATGAGTAGTTCTGAAGACAGCTTACCAGCTCCACCTCAATCAAGTCTAATTGTATCAGAAGGCAAGCAGTGCCAGCAACGGCAGGACAAGGACACAGGCAAACCAGGCAGAGCAGAAGAAGGTGGACAGTTTCCAGTCTCGCACATCTAACGTTCAGGTGGCGTCCACAGGGGATGCTTTGGGAAGTACATTTGCACATTTGTTCACACTCCATTATCTCAGAGGTCAGCTCACGAAGAGGCCTTTTCCATTAGACCAAGAAAATTTTTTTTCTTTCTCATCCTTGGATTTCATAACATTAGAAAAGAACGCACACGATTCATAAAAACTTCAGTACCTTGTTAAATATTTCAGACCGATCTCATTGTAAACGTTTTAGTGTGTCTGGTTCCTTCACAAAACTAGAGCGATCAAAAAGTCTCAGGTGAGGACTGCAGTGGTGGCTTAGCTGGGAAGAGCACAGCTGATCTTACAGAAGACCCGAGTTCAGTTCCCGGCACCCTTGTACATCAGGGCATCCATCACCCTCTTCTGGACTCCAAGGGCAACTGTGCTTAAGCTCACTTACCCTAAATAGACACACATCCATATACATAATTAAAAATAAAGTTTAGACAGGGCGCAAACCTGAGACAACCACCAGTATGGCCACACAGGGCTATACTAGACAGGACAGAAAGCTAGCCTGAGATGACCACAAGTCCCTGTTGCACAGTCCTGGGTGGGCAGACCACGCCCTAGACAACCTCCACCAGGTGTCACACTGCTAGAGTGGAGAGCAAGCCCAAGATGACCTCCGCCTGGCCACCAGGCAGTGCTATCTGCACGCGTGGGAGATAGCACTTCTGAGATGACCCTAGACACCCGGAGACCCTGAGAGGAGGAAGTAAGTGGTGGGGAAATGGAAAAGAAAGAGAAGCAGAGGGACATGGGCACAGTGAGGAGAAGCAGAACTGGAGACTGGAGGGTAGCGAAGAACAGCCCGATGTGAATAGCCAGTGACACCACCTAAGACCATGGTGAGGTCCTGGCCTGTGCTGCTCCTGAGGGCCATGCCTTACTTAGTCTGTGGCCCTGCAGCAGCAGGGACCTATTACCACCAATGACCAGGGGGGCTTGTCACTGGACTGGGTTGCCTCCCATGGCCATGTTGATGTGTGAGAGCTGTGCAGAGCTGGCCTCACCTACCTCCTGAGGGCATGAGAACAGGAGAGCTGACCCCTCCCCTCTCCAGCTGCAGTACTTGGGTGGGCAGCTTGCTCATCGCCTAAGCAGCACAGTAGAGCTGGCCCTGGTTGCAGGAGTTGCAAGTGAGCCACCCCAAGGGCATGAGCATGAGGAAGCTGGCCCTGTCACTTGTCTACCCTGCCCTGCGGTGCCATGGGTGAGAGAGAGATGCCTTCCCTGCCACTTCATTCCTCTCAAGCCTGCTGCAGGCAGGAGAGCTGGCCCTGTCCCTCACTGGCCATAGCACTGGGGAGAGCAGTTTCCACACCTTGCCTCAGCTGGTCCTGGTAGCAAAGGCACAGGTGAACCTGCCCTGGGGCATAAGAGCAGAATTGACCCTGCTACCTCCCAGGCCCATCCTGACATCTACCCCATTGCTGAATTGCTGGAGCACATGAAGGGACCAGTCCAACAGCTCCAAAGCTGTAGGAACTCCATGACACAGGGCAACAACAGGATATCTGAGACAGCCCCAGTAAGGATCCAGTGTTTGTAATGTAGCCAAAGCCAAAGAAAGGCTTCAAACCAGACCAATGAGTTATTGCAGTCAACACTGGCGAGCACAATACGTGTGGACAGAAGGGTGTACTGTGGGCACACTGTGGAACACTGCAGATTGCACAATGAGGGTTGGTTGGTTTGTTTCTTGTTTTTGTTTTTGTTTTCCTTTCGGGAAGGAAGTTGCAAGGGAGAAGGGCTGTACAAGGGGACAGGAAGATGAGTGGGACCGGGGAGCATGATGTAAAATTTACCAAAAAGTAAATTAAATGAAACTGGATGCGGTAGCACTGTCCACCAAGCACCAGGTAAATGAAACTGGGTGCGGTAGCACTGTCCACCAAGCACCAGGGGTCCGAGGAGGGCTCGTACTCTCTGAGTTAGAGAGCAGCCAGGTCTACATCTCCCAGGCCAGTCAGAGAAACATAGTGACACCCTAGCTAAAATTACAAAATAAAACACTATGTCGTTTAAATCCCTTTTCTTGGGTGATAAATATCAGTGGGTTTGGGCATTGTTTAATGATGATGAGTTTTTTTTACTAGCATATAATAAATCTTGTTTAACTGATCAAATTAGTAAATTAATTAATAAGGATTTTTAGATATGAGATCATTTGGGCTAATGGTATTTCAGAATTCTTATTAAATGTCTTTTATCTATTACAACAGAAAACTTCAACACTTAGGCTGAGTTTAAGCCTTTTGATTCCAAAACAAGTCTAATAAGTAAATTACTTTACTGAGGCCGTCAGTTTCCAAGAGATCAATTAAGGTGCAGAGCCCCTAGGTTCTTCTGAGGCTCTGAGGAAGTGTCCTCCACATTCACTGTGGGACACTTACCTTAGGGACAAGGCTATTTCCAAATCCTGTTTTGTTTTGCCACCCTGAAGAAAGTACAACATTTTGGGAATCGATTATATTTTTTATACAAAAACGTGTGTTGAGCCAATCCCTCAAAACAAAAGAAAAAAATCTGACAATTTTAAAAACTGAGAAGTTAGAGCTGAGAAGATGTTTCCCCTGGTAAAGTTCTTGGGCATACGCAGGAGGATCTGCATTTTGATCCCAGCCTATGGGTTAAAGGCAAGGAAGCCCAAGGCTTGAACCCAAGAGCTAGAGAGGCAGAGATAGGCCAGTCCTTGGAACAACCTGGTCAAACAGTTTAGCTAAATGGGTGAGTTCTACGAGCTAACTCAGTGAGGCCCTAACTCAAATGATAGGGCGAAAAGAAACTAAGGAAAACTATAGACACTTAGTGTGTATGCGCGTGCACACACACACACACACACACACACATGCAGGCACAGACACACACACATACATATGCACACACACATTTGCGCACAAAATATGCACATGTACAAACACAAATTTCAAGAATAGGAGCAATTATTTCTAGAATAGACAGCCTTTCCTGTCTCAGTTCCTGATTTGTAAATTATTGACTCCTTTTTGTACACTACCAATCAAGTATAAATGATCTTACCTCCTTCCAGGGACAGTTAAGGACTACTTACTAAACACTCTCCCTCAACAGTGTGCTGGTCGTTCCTGAAAGTCAAGTTCCAGGGGCTTCCCTCCCCATCCCCACCCCCATCTTTATTTGTGTTGTACTTGATGGAATTCCGCTAAGCTAAGATTCATGCCAAGTTTAGTTTTCACTAGACTCTTGTAGCAGAGCATAAGTCCTCAGAAAATAGAGTTTCTGTCAGAGACGTTGACATGCACTCCGGATTGCTGCCCTGCTGCCTGTCACTGCGCTGCTTAGCCTGGTGTGGATGTGTGCGATCTGCGGGGAAAAGATCCTTTCCAGCCTTGCCTCCTGGCTTTAAGTGGGGCTTTCCTATGGCAGCGCCGATATCCATAGGGTAAGATGATTAGTGCTACTCTACCACAAATAAGTCGGTCATGTTTACCAACACCGGCGTCGTTGGGCTCATCTTCAGGATTCTTGTCAATAAATGTGATGTGTTCTCAACGGGTTGTAGATTCTTTCTGATCACTTTAGAAAACCAGATAAATAGCCACACTGTGTTCATCCACTTGCACTGCCGTTCAGCACAGATTACCTCCTTGCCTTGCAGGCGGCAGCCCTGAGTTCTCTCTCAGGAACTGGAGCAGAGTGACTGATACTTATTAATTCTTCACTTATTATTTGATAATCTCCTACATGTACACAGTGAAATACGGTCAGATCCATCCCTCATTTCCCTCTCCCAACCTCTGCAATCTCCCTTCCATTCACAACTCCAACCCGTCCTTCCATTTTGTTTGGAAACAAAAACAACTCAGAAAGTCTTATCAGTGCTGCCCCTATGTGCATGAGTGTAGGGACCTTGCATCCGAGTATGGGCAGCCTACCAGTGGCTGGGCCAGAGGCTAATTCTCTCTCCCTCATCAGTAGCTCCACAGTGGCACAGCATTGAGAACGCCTTCCCAGTCTAAGCTGGGGATCAAGTCACAGAACAGAGGAAACAGGTCTTGTAACCTCCCTGCTGTGATCCCGATTTGTATGCCACTTTGTTTCATGACCCAGGTAACTATTTATCAGTTGCAATTACTACCAAGTAGCTTTGATGTTGAGTTATGAGTCCTTTTCAGTCAAGACTTGAGAAAATATCTATCACAATCTAAAATGGCCATGAGAAGAGTAGAAAGTCGAAGTGTGGGTCTTTTTGATGGGAATATCATCATCCTCATTTTGAGTAAGTTGAAACCTGAATTTGGATCGTCTTGTATAGAAATGGCTATGCAAAACTCAAAGATAATGCGTCCTCACCAAAGGTGTTGAACAGACAAAATTAGATGACCAGATCTAAGCAGAAAACATTGCTGGTGTTAGGAACTTAGGGAAATCATGACCATCACCTGTGCTCTTAGTACTTGCAACATAAAGAGATAAATGCTTAGTGCCGATGAGACTCAAGGTTGCTTGGGAAGAAAAAAATCACTACTGGGAAGCCTGCTGACGTGGTGAGCACAGGCAAGCATGTTTTAGGAATCAAGGGGGGGGGCTCCTTGTTGAAGGCAGGGGCATTCTTTTGGGTAGCTGCTGGAATATAAGGTTATGGCTGATGGAAATCTTCACCTCGGTACCAAACACCTTATCCTCCTCATGAATCTTTAATTCCCCTTCAATATTTTGACTCTAAGATGATCCACTCTGAGAAGAGCTATGGAAGTTTGGACCTAGGCCAGCCTAAAGAGATTATGTTAATTTATCCTACAGTGAATTTACCTAAAGTCAACTGTAAACTCCATTTGTCTACAGGTCTCCGAATGTACCTCTTTTAAAAGTGAGGTACAGTTACATTAAAGAGGTGCTTTAAGACTATGGGCGTCTCACAGTCTGACCCGGAAAGTGAGTGATTGTTTTCATTTACATATAGCCTTTTATTCCCTCTTCGAACTAAGAGTTTAGTCTAGGAGAATAATAAGACATTGATGAGCAGGGAGAAAGGGGTGATAGAGTTCCGATATTCGGGCTCCCCGTGCCTGAGAGAGAAGGGAGGGGAAGATAAACGGTGACTGCCCACTGACTTTCTCTTTCCTGTCATCCCAGGGTTTGGCACACTGCCAGTGTTTCTACAATTTAATTTCTTCTCCTTATAGCACATGGTCCTTGTGGCTGGAGTTAATGCAGGGCGTTCCTTTTTAAAAATCAGCACAAGAAACCATGTTTGTTTATATGGAAAAGACGCGTATTTTCCCATTATTTTTGTGAAAGTAGGAGGGATGCTAGAATAAGTAAGTAGCAGAGGTGAAAAATAAAAATTTCCAGACAATTTTCACAAGACTGTTTCTATTTATTTGGGATTTTCCACATGCACACGCAGCATGCAGAGAGAGAGAGAGAGAGAGAGAGAGAGAGAGAGAGAGAGAGAGAGAGAGAGAGAGAGAGACTACTGAATGATGAAATTTCTGTTAGCGCACAC
>NC_034597.1:67904134-67925272 GCF_900095145.1 Mus pahari
TATACACACACATATACATACTAGTGTGAATATATATGTGTGTGTGTGACACACACACATACATGCACACATTCACACACAGAGGACTACAGTTATAAGAGAAACAGCTCTCAACACTTGGAGCTGAATTTGCTCATCAGAAACATTACTTTGCAAGAAATGGATATGTGTTGAGATACTCTGTTTGCATAGAAAATATCTACTCAAAATCTGGTAATGTGTATGAATTTCGTAGCTGATACAATTTACCTGTTTTCACTCCTGCTAGTCTTAGAAAGGTAAGGCAGCGCCCACAGGAAGGTCTCGGGCTCCTCATCCTTAGTGAGAACATGCTGTTGCTTCAACTACAGACTGGAGGTGCCAACGCTGCATTTTTATACGAATAGGAGATGACGAGACACACGTGCCGTTAACCTTTTATTTTACTGCACATGTACATTTTCACCCAAAAAAATTGCCTAACAGAGCTTCATTCTGCTGAGGTCTTGGAAAGCTTGTGTGGAACCTGACTCATAGCAGGCTGTGATTTAAATGGTTGCTGAACAAATAAATAAGACAATTAATTAAAGGTGGCCACGAAAGGTGACTTTGCCAAAATCTTGTAACTTCCATGGGCTGGATCCCAGATGGGAAGGGTTCTCCTTTCACGCTCTGTCTGCAAAGCCCTGTTCTATTTATTGCTGTGGCGTTTGGCAGGCTCCTTTCCCTCAGCCCTGTATGCTCCATGCCGTGTGTTAGCATATTTTCCTGGAACAAAACTCAAGGAAATACTGTTTCTAAAAATATGCTTTATGAGGTTTTCAGACTACAATCCTTCTTTTTCTACTAGTTCATTCACTGAGGGATCCTAAGAGATGACATTCATAACCCACCCCCCTAAAAAAAATAAGGAAAAAAAAGAAAAAGAAAAGAGAGAAAGAAAGAAACAAAACTAAATAGCCAATCTGTTTTCATCTATCTATGCAACACATCTAACAATTATTTTCCCAAAATAGTTAAACTGTTCTATGACTGGGAAATTTTGTTTTTGTGGGCTTATGGCCACAGGCGCTCCGTTCTTACTAAAATTAATAACTAAAACATCTTGCTGATGACTCATACTGGGAACTTCCGTTTCCACATATCAATAAGTATAGCATGGTAGGTATTATTTGTTGATTAGAGTTTATTAATGAGAAAATTGAACCTTTGACTTTGAAGGAACATGACTAGTAATGGGTTACTTTGGGATATCTCTCCCTTCCCGCCATCCTCTCCTTTCTCTCTCCCTCCTTCCTATTCCCCCTTTCCCCCTTTTATTGTAAACGATGAAGCTTTTAAGATATAATTAATTTTATTTTCTGATATGGTAAAACTTAATACTCACAGAAGAAAGTGAGAAGACATTTACAGTGACAGTTATATATTACCAGGATATATTGTAGCCCTCCCATACATACATACATACATACATATATACATGAACTTATATAAGGACGTATTTCAGGCTAAGTTGTGGACCTCATGACGTTTCTGTACATCTCCTCTTGCATGTGTATAACAGCTAGAATTCAAATTTAGCATATAATGAAAAAAAATGCACAGTTCTCAAGTGTATATATCCCTGAGTTCTGACAAACTGATGTACCTATGTCACCAAAATCTATATATAACCCTAAGAAATACCCTGTGGCAAGTCCCCTCTCTACTCAACCTCAAGAGTGAACCAATCATTCTTCTAGTACATTGTATAGACAGAAAGCACACGTAACATACACTTTTGTGTCTCGCTTCCATCTTAGAGCACGTTTCTTGGATGCATCTGGTCATTTCTTACTTCTTGCTGCTGTTACTGCTCTTTTTCCATCCATCTCTTTAGTGATGGACAGCTGGGCCCTTTAACAAATGTGAACGAGCTCCCCAAAGCATTTGTGTGCAGGTCCTCCCATGAGCCTGAGCTTCCCGTCTCTGTTCAGGCAGCATCTAAAAGCACAGCTGACACAGATGCAGGCTTGGGTTAAGAGGTCGTTTACGTTCCCACCAACCGCACACGGTTGGGCCGCTTTGGCTTGTCCACATCCGCAGTAGCACTTGGCTCTGTCCAGCTTTATTTCATTCTGGCCATTGTGGAGGCTTTAGAGCAGTATACTACATTATATTCTGAGGTGCATTTTCCTTGACCAATATGTTGAAATCATTTTCATGTGTTTACTGGTCCTTCATACATCTTCCTCTGTAAAGTACCCATTAAAGTCGTTTTCTCGTTTTTGTACTGGGCTATTTGTATTTTTATTTTTGAGGTATCAGCATCCTTCATACATATACGATGTCGGTATTCATCAACTATGTGTTTCGTGAGTGTGATTTTCAGAATGTGGCTTTGCTACAAATTCTCTCAACAATGCCTTTTGGTAAGTAAATGTTTTCAGTTTTGAGGTCTATTCTATCAACATTTTTCCTTCGTTGTTTTTCTTACTGTTCTCCATGCTAAAAGCTCTTTAACCTCAAACCAAAGTGATTTCTATGAATGAAGCCTTATAGTTTTAATCTTTATGTTCAGATGTATGTTTTATGTTGAACTCATTTTTGTTTATTATATGAGGTTGGTATGAGATTTATTGGTCCTCTGTGGACATTTAATTTCTCAGCACTATTTTTTTAAACAGATTTTCCTTCCTTATAGAAATTCCTGGGTGCTGTTCCCCCGAAACAAATTAGTATGTATATATATATATATATATATATATATATATATATATATATATATTTACTTTTCTGTTGATGTGATAAACCACCACGGCAAGACAACTTACGGAAGGAAAGGCGCGGTTAGCTTACACGTTCAGAAGGGCAAGAGTCCAGCCTAGTAGCAAGGCATGATGGGAAGCAACAGAGGCAGGGCACTTCGCATCTTTGTCCTCAAGCAGGATTCTGAGAGAGCAAACTGAAAGCAGAATGAAGATTTAAACTCTCAAAGCCCACCTCCCGGCAGCCCATCCAGCAAGGCCACACCCCTTTCAAGGCCACACCCCTTTCAAGGCTACACCCCTTTACCTCCCCCCGACAGCACCATCAACTGCAGAACAAGTAGCTGAGCTCATGGGGGACACCCATTCAAACTACGTGGACTGCACTGATTGCAGCAGATTTATAGTTAGTCTTCAAGTTAGGCGTCACAAGCCGTCTGTCCCTTCCTTTTCAAGAAGCTGGTTTATGTGTCCTGCTTCTTGGGACCTTTAATATACATTTAAGAATTAGATTGCCGGTTATTAAGAATAAAAACAAGATTAACCAACCAAGAAGGATCATAATTGGAAATATGTTGATATTCAGCCTTAAATTGGGGAGAATTGATGTCTAATATTGAGTCTTCCAAACCATAAACTTGAATGATCTTTCACTCATGGATCATCTTCAATATCTTTCAGGATATTTTGTTGTTTATGTTATAGAAGTCTTAATGCTTATTATTTACTGTTAAGGGCTTTTAAATATTATAGATGGAAAACTCAATGGCTTTAATGTATTTCTTGGCTGAGTTTATAGAAAAGTCCTGGCTGGGATTAGTGTCACCATAGTAACATCAAGCATTCTTTTTGTTTGTTTGTTTGTTTTTGTTTTTGTTTTTCGAGACAGGGTTTCTCTGTATAGCCCTGGCTGTCCTGGAGCTCACTTTGTAGACCAGGCTGGCCTCGAACTCAGATATCCACCTGCCTCTGCCTCCCGAGTGCTGGGATTAAAGGCGTGCATCACCACGCCTGGCTCAACATCAAGCATTCTCGATATCCAAGCTCTTGGTCTCTAAATATCATCAGCCAATGGTAGGAACTAAGTTCTCTGGAAAGTGGTTGTTTTAATGACTGTGATGGTAAAAACACCAGATGGTCTCAGGGCATCTGAGTTGAAACGGCAGAAACAAAAGGATACAGGATACCAAGGGGATGGGAGCTGGCCTAAAAGATCCTCCCATGACCAACGTTGGAATCATCATTACAAGCGACAAAAGAACACAGGACTTGAGTGCCATGCAGAAGATGAGAAGAATGTATATGAGATGAGAAGAATATCCGTAACTTCATCTAGAAACAAATAAACTGCAGAAGAAAGTTCTTCTTTATAAAAGAATTGCGCCGAGGAAGATATACATGTCTTGGACCTCTTAAAAGTATAGATGCTACTAGTCAGTGACTTCCAAGGGACACATAGCAATGCTATGGTGCAGAGAGATGCTAAAGATTGTATCCATCAACTAAGTGGCCAAGGTTAACAGAGTGTGCTGAATTTGCAACATTTCTATAAATCTAAAATTATTATGAAGTAAAATTAAAACACTCTTACTAAAGACCTGGTATATAAAACAGATGTCATCAAGTCTTTCATGGCTGAAGTCCAGTCTCAGGTCCAGCATCTCCTTTTCTGTGACGCCTTCCCTCCCTCCAGGGCTCTAGCAGCTCCTGAATGTATTTGGTGAAGTACGCTACCCCCTGGGATGAAATCCAAATGCCTTGACATCGTTTCTGGCACGATCATATCCTTGCCTTTGCCTTGATTCTAGCTTCATCATCTGTTGACCTCTGGCCCCCTCTGCTTATGCCCTTCCCATATTCAGAAGGCTTTGCTCTAGGATGCCCATGACGTTCTTGTTGATGCTGCACATGCGAGGCGTTAACCTTGGAGATCCTTCTCAAGCTGACTCTCCCGCAGAATCCCTCCAGACTAATCCCAGGGGCCTGGACCGAGGATTCCGTGGGGAAGAAGCCTTGCCAAAGGCCTTGGTTCTGCTCCCAAAGGCCTCACAAGCATCCGTCACTCCGGTTCCCAGCAGGACAAGTGCCCTTCTGTGACCTCTGTAGATAACACTCATACACATGGTACACAGATATACAGGCAGGCAAAGCACTTACATGTATAAAATAAATTTAATCTTATCTTCAAAAGTCATCTTAAAATCCAGCACAAGAGTGTATCTCCTCTTGAAGGGCCCTCAGAAAGGAGACATCCTTAGTTTTCCCAGTAGCACATGGTCCGTCCTACTTGCCTGCACACATACTTACTGTGTGCATCTTCCCTGAAGTAAAAACTGCTCTGTTGTCCATGTCCCTCGGCCAGATATTACACACCGAGCATTCACACATGTTACATACGTGTAACATGCGTGAATGAGTGCATACACGAAGGGAAGACAGCAGATTATTAAAACCAAGTTGTTTCCTTTTTGTTTCCTTTAAATTTATTTGACTCTGGCCAACACAAATAATGAATTCAGTCTGTCAGCTAGTGGAATTATCTCAGTTGTCATCTTAAAAGGACTAATGGCTTGGGAGAGGCCTACAGAGCCCTCCCCTGTTCTGATGACATAGTGGCTAGCGATGGCCTCCGGGGGAAGTACAGTCACTGGCTTTACTTGTAGACTCAGTGTATGCCCACGGGGCTCTAACGGACAGTTCCAAGCCATGGTTGCCCAGTTGGTCCTGGTCATGCCCTGCAGATATAAACAATAAAACAATAAAATTTTAGAGATGTAAAGGTTTAAAAGGCAAATAGAGAAGAGGTTAGGGTATTGGTTGGGATGAGAGAGTATGGATAGAGAGTTGAGATTTATAGTAATCAAGATATGGTTTATATACGTGTACAAGTGTTACAGTAAATGAATTCAATAAAAGCTATAACATGTTTTTAAAACCTAGGGGTTTTGTTTGTTTGTTTGTTTGTTTCCAAGACAGGGCCTATGTCACCCTGACAATCCTGGCTCTCTCTCTCTCTCTCTCTCTCTCTCTCTCTCTCTCTCTCTCTCTCTCTCTCTCTCTCTACCTAGCTGGCCTCAAACTCACAGAGATCTGCCTGCCTCTGCCTCCTGAGTAGGATTTAAAGGCCTGTGCCAACGCTGCCTGACTATAAAATATTTTTAAAGAGCATTAGCTTTCCAGAAATAATAGTCACAGTTAACCAAGATATGTGTACAAGACATAGGAGTAGCTTTTTGACCCTAAAAGTAATGGGAAGTCTGTTGATGAGTAATGCATTACAAGTGAACTAGGAGCTGTGCTGTTGCTGGTTACTCTGTTGGCATTTGAAGGTGCTGTTCCCCATGGGAACTGCACATGCATCTTTATTAGACATTCCAAGGAGATGCTTTCTGATGCCCATGGTGAGCTACTCCTAGGCACTTGAATTTGCCAATTATTGTACCCATGTCTAAGAACAGATAGTGATTAACTTCACATTTTGCTCACTGGGCAACTTAATGTTCTTGTCACCTCATATTGAGTTTTAAGTGTGAGAAGCACGAAGAATGTCAAACATATTTCTCAGGCTTACCGGGGTGGGGTCGTTCCTAGTAATTTGGGTTTTTTTAAGATACAGAAATTAAAAGATCTGGTGATTAATAACAGTCCAAGATAATATAGCAAAAGTGCATGATGGAATGTAATGTGACATGAATACATGGGGGCGATTATAAAGTCTTAGATGCCTGTTCTAATTTCCCTTCACAAAAGCCCCACTACTACTGTATGGCATCTGAGTCTTGGCTTGCTAGTTCCTATTACCACCATTCAAAGAAAGAGTCGGCCCATGGTGTGATCCCATTTGTAAAATACCCTTTGCTTAAATCCTTTCCTTGAGTATTCTGAATTTCCAGGGGTTACCCAAAACAGAACAGGAGGCACTGATTGCTAACATGATGATTATTCACTACCATTTCTCGACGATGTGGTGTTTGTTTGTTTGTTTGTTTGTTTGTTTCTCTGCATGGTAGAAGAGTTCCCTTTGGAAAAGCCCAGAACATGTAGGAGTTTTGTTGCTGTTCTTTTGCCTAATTGCTTGGAAATCAAGTTGGCTCATTTCCGGGGACTTAACCTAGTGCCGTTATTAGCAGAAAAGATTATTTATCATCTCAAGCGGGCATGGGGAAATGTCAAGTACACAGCATCCCAAATACAAACTTTATTTGCTAGTCTCTTAAAGAGTGTGTTTGCATACAATGTTGTGTTCACACCACTGATAAGAGAAATGTATTTAATAACTACTCAGAATTAATATGCTGCAGCATGCATGGCTGCCTAATTTAATTTATCTCTGATTAAGCCTATTATGTTTGAGATCACTTTACAGAAGAGACTTTTTTTTTGCCAACTGTAAGCTTATTTGAATTGTAATATAAGTTAATAATGTGTGAAATAACCAGAGGTGCCTACTTCTAGATGTTAATTGTGCCGACTGGCTCCCTGAGTTGGTGCATGCCCAGATCGTTCATTGGCATCACCTAACATCTTGCATTAAAACCTGTACTGGGAAAAAAATGTGAAAATTGACTTAATTTGGAGGCAAAGACAAAGGAAATAGTGCCGCTTCCACTCCAAATCCCAGAGGAAAAGGCTGTTGCATTATAGACCTAGAATTTGAAAAAAACAAAACAAAACAAAACAAAAAACAATGATTAATTAATCATATAACATGGCACTAAGGACAACACGCACTTACCTCTTGTGTGATTTCTGCTCGAAATCATCATTGAATCCATTGAAGCCATAACCTCAGAGCCCTGGCAGTGGCTTCCCCCCGCATCTGCCTTGGTATCAGGCCACCCAGGGTCTTCAGTAGATCCAGCATGAGAGAGAAGGGCCTTTGATATTACTGCTTTGTGACTTCTCTCTATATTGTAGACCACATTGCTCATTATGCTTATGGTATGCCAACTGAATCACTGGCCGAAGTGATCCACCTTTTCAATGTTTTGAAAAGCCATCTCCAAAACAGTGGTCGTTCTGTTTTCTCCTTTTAGTCGTCATTGGCCTGGCACATAGGTCCATGCAACCTCTGAAATGTATTGCTTCAAATATAAACTTAGTTATCTAGAAATAAATTTTAGTTTGATGGTCTTTTAACTTCATACCCAGCCCTTCTTTCTTTTCTCCCTGTTTGGAATTCCATCTAATTTATTTACACCCAGCCCTCCTGCAACCTTGCATGCCTTGTTTTCTTGTAGTTTTTGAACAAGCACTCAGAATTCCTCTCACATCACCCATTCTTGGACCATGTTCCAATACATACATATATACATACATACATACAGGCCAATAAATATAGTTTGTGTGTTCTGTTTTTGTGTATGAAGTAGATGTTGGCACACTGCATTTTTAAAGGCAAAGCTCATAAAGAGGATTGTTGTTGTTGTTGTTGTTGTTGTTGTTAGAAGGGGCTGTTTGTAGACCTGTAATTTGAACCTTGGTTAATGTAGCATATTCTTTCCAAGGCATCCCTGCAGTGCTGCTGGGGTCATTAGAAAACTGTTCCTCAGGTCCAACCAGATGATTCCTGTGAGCAGCCAGAATTGAGATCTACTGGTATCAAGGAAACTTAAAGGGCATTGAGCCCATTCACCCATCTGGTGCTTCATCGCTTTCTGCATCTGTTTCATGATGACAGACAAGCACTTCTGATACACGGATTGAAACCACAACTCTGTACTGGTGGCATCCGTGTCACACACGGTCCTCTCTCAAGCTGCCACTCAAGGTGACCCAGTTTGGGGGCTGTTGAGAGAGCACTCTAATATCAAAGCCCAACCTAGTGGGACATCGGTCAGTCCTGGGCAAAGCAAAACTGTTGTTTGCCCTACTGCCCACTGACTCGTGTGTTTGGATGGCACAGTATTGAGTTTTGACGTGCCTTCTTCTGGTAAAAGGGAAAATGTGCTGCTTTGGATAGACTTTCTGAATGGAAAGATAAGAACAGTTACAGACATTGAAACGGTAGCAGTCGGGAGAGAAGAGCCAGGCTCCGGAGCAAAGCAATGGAAACATCGTAACAGATTCTCAGGGACTTTCTGAAGTTAACACGACACACAATGGCATCAAAGTATTCACTGACTTTTTATGTCCTGTCTGTAGATAAACTAAAAGCAACTAAGAAAGAGTCTGTAATGAAATAAGAGTAAAGAGGAAGGGTGAAAAGTGTGCTTATAATCAACTATAAATCCATAAACTCCTTGAGGATTACTGTTTTGTTTTCTAAATGAGAGACGGCTTCCAGTAACTGCATAGAAACTTGCTGACACCTGATCCCTGGGTCCCGTTAGGATGCAGAAGCATCTGGATCTGCTGCATGTCCTTGTGACACTCAGGACAGTCCCTTCCTTTGAGATAAAGGTAAATGTCAGTAGGTTAATAGAAAGGGGAAAGTGTTTTGACCTTCAATGGTTTAATTTATATGATGGCATTGAAATGATCATGAGAATCCCTTCGGATAGCATCTTGCTGTCCTAATATGGTCCTGCAGTCTAAGAATAAACTTACCCCACTCCTGCCTCCTATACTGATCACTGAGCAGTCGGTCTGCTCTGAGTGCTGCATGGTTGATTCATTTCATTCACTGATTGCCAAAATGGCCAGATGTGTTTCCAGCAATCTAACTGTCTTCATAACCAAATCAAATCAACGATGCAGCGATCCAGCCAATGGTTGAGTGTCCAGCTGTCCTGGATACAGCTAGAGATGAGATATTAAGCTATGCTTGGAAATGTCTAGTTTCATTGAAATCATCATAGCTTTTCCTGCCACTCTGTAATTTATATGACACTATAGGAGGAAGCATCAATAAATAAAAACATTAGCAGATTGTGCTCTGACTTCTTTCTTAATGAAAATCTCTAGCTGTATTTGTAAAATGCAGGGAAACGAGTTGGAATCAGACATTGAACATCAACTCGTGGCATCTTTCTGTAGTCTGTTAGTAGGCATTACCTGAGAGAAATAAAAGAGGAGGCTCCATAGCCAAATAAGTTCACATAATGCCAGGTAAAACGAGATCAAACCGGTGCAACAGAGAAGATACTGTAGCCTAGACCTTCCAGGATGGAAGAGAGGAGGTCAAGAGATGGTGACCTGTTTGTACGTGATCTACAGAACTACCCCGTTAATATTTAGGGGGACTCCATCTGACCTCCTAACTTTGCAGTTACACAAACTCCATCCAGAAATGTGAAACAAGAGACAGAGACCCCTTATATATGTGTCTACATTCAGTGTATACTACATATAAGAGTATCTTAAATATAAATTAATTGTGAAAAGTCACTAGCCACTTAAATAATACCTTCAGTATAAAATAGAGAATAAAATGTAAAGATCCAGAGAAAAAGAAAGGCAGAGCCAAGAGGAGAGGGGGAGAGGGGGGAGGAGAGGAGAGGGGAGGAGAGGGGAGGGGAGGGGAGGGGAGAGGAGAGATGATATTAAAAGGACTTGGAGAAGATTCTTAGTGAAGCAAATGAAGAACTTTCAAAACTCCATAACATCTTTCAAAAATATGAGAAACACTACTGTAGTCATCACCTAAAATGAGCATTCTATATACAAAGGGAAAAATATCAGAAAATAAGTATATATGAAATAAAGATTATTATGCATGATATAATCATGTAATCATAATCTGCATTAGATATATGTATTATATAATAATGTATACCAATATATTATATGTAGACTTAGTTTTACACATATGTGTGTATATATTCATACATACATTTATATGTATGTATATGTATACACACACACATACACACACACACACACACACTTACATTTGAATATAGAAACTAAAGGCAGGTAGATTTCCTAGGAAGCAAATTGGCAATAGTGATGGAGGATGGGTTGGGGTTGAGGTAAAAAATATAAAATAAAACTAGTAGATTCATCCATAAGGTTCAGGTTTTTTCCAGTGGAGTTCCAGAAAGAGAATAAAACAGCTCCGTGGGATCCAGGATAAAAGATTATATAGCACATTTAAAGAGAGACCTGCAGGAGTCTCCTGATGTAAAGGGACAAGAAAGTACCAGACCGCTGGATAAATGAGGTCCTGATGGTGTGACACTCCAGAGCAGCAAGATTAAATAGAAACTTCCAGATCCTTCAGAGAAATCACAAAAGTCACACACGAAAAGCCGGGGATAGCAATGGTGAGAGCCTCAACAGCAGGTGCTGGAGTACAGCTTAACCCTCCCAAGAGAAGTTTCCGCCTTCCTGAGAGAGCATTTTACCAGGTGAAGTAGCCAATAAGTCTTCGTCAGGTTAAGACATTCTCAGATATGCATGGTCTCAGCAAACGCGGATTTCCTAGGAAACAACTAGGGAACGTGCTGTACAAACACAAAGATGTGAAGGGAGGGCACCAGGGAGCCAGGAAAGGGGGCACCCAACACTGACTGGCACAGAGAAATCACAGACAGTGTTAAAGGGAGCTCTGGGTCAAGCCCCCTGAGCCAACAGACTGAGGAGGCCTCTTGGCTGGGAAATGGATCTGACAGATGAACTGACTGGCTTGACATTATTTCAATTTGTAATTCTTTTGGATGGCTTAAAAAACGTTATAATAAGCCCCAACGAGTAAAAGATAATAGCTATATATCTGAAGTGCATCCTTCTGCTACTTGACTTTATGGTGCGCAAGACTACGTGGTCATAGGAGTGTAAATAGAATATTCATATCATCCCAAATTGCCTGAGACATTGGAAAATGAGGGGACAAAGCTCGTTGAGGGGTAGTAATGGGTTAAGAATAGCCAATTTTTCTTCATTTTATATATTAGTATGCTATTGGATAATGTCTGCATGGTGTGATATTTAAAATGTCAATGTGTATGTTACTTAAATAGAAGGCAGCAAGCATGAGCTGTGATCAGTGTGCTCTGTGACGGGAGTGAGTCTCGTGCAGGTTGTGGCCAGGATGGAGTCATTTATAACGAGACTGTTGATGAGCCAAACTGAGGAGGCAAATGCCCTACAATGTAAGAAGTTTCTCAGTGTAGTAAATGAATACTTTTCCTAATTTAAAAAAAGAAGGAGGAGGAGGAGGAGGAGGAAGAGGAGGAGGAAAGGAAAGAGACAGGGAAAGAAAAAAGAAGAAAAACTAACAAAGAATGAGAGTGATTTCCTCCCAACAGGAAGGGATTGGGAGAGAAGGAAGAGCCATTACTGGCTTACTGCAGTTAGGAGTCTTGCAGAATTGCTATAGGATGTAGTACAGTGATGAATGTTAATGTTAATTCTTAAAGTTTAAGAATCAAAAGTTAGGGCTAGAGAGATGGCTTGGTGGTTAAGAGCACTGACTGCTCTTTCAGAGGTCCTGAATTCAATTCCCAGCCACCACATGGAGGCTCACAACCATCTGTAATGGGATCTAATGCCCTCTTCTGGTGTGTCTGAAGACATCGACAGTGTACTTAACATAATACAAGTAAATAAGTCATTTTTTCAAAAACAATTAAAAAATTAGTTGAATCACAAAGAGAAGTTATACAACTACAGTGTACACCCACATGCCACACATATACACTAAACACACACACCACACACACACCACACGCACACACATACACACACAAAACTGAGAACATGACTGCGCTTTTCTTGTTGTCTCTCAGCTCCTTTGCTTCATGTCTAATGACAAAGTAAGCACCCAGGACCCTCTGCTGCTCTTCCTACAGCCCGCATTCCCTGTCATCTGTACCAACTACCCACATTCTAAGGTTGAACTAGAGCTGGCTCATTGGTGATCTCTCGTGAGACGTGTACAAAGTCTCCATTTCCCTCCCACAGGGTCTTTCCCTATACTGCAGTTATAGCTCGCACTCAAGAGCATCACTGACCTTCACTTCCCAGGGCCTCCTTGAATACTTTAGTTCCTTGGTTCTCAACCTTCCTAATAATGCTGTGCCCCTTCAATACAGTCCCTTACGTTGTGGTGACTCCCAACCATAAAGTTATTTTCCTTGCTACTTCCCAAGTGTAATTTCGCTACTGTTATGAATTGTAGTGTAAATATTATGTGTTAGAAAACACAGACATGGCCCTAGGTGACCCCATGAAAGGGTTGCTGGACCCCAACAGGGTCGTGAGCCGCAGGTTGTGAACCACTTTTTTGACTGCTCTCTCTAGGCTCTGAATCTTCCCCAAGGGACCTGTGAGGCTTTCAAAGAATGGTCCTGCCTTTGCCACCACCACCCACACACTGCTTTGAATCATGGATGTTTCTCCCTTCCCAAGTCTATGTAAAGGACCTGGAAGGTCATTAGAACAGACACCTTCCCAAGCTGATTCTTCCTCCCTCTTCTGTACTGCCTGGGAGAACACTGATCTAACCTGGATATTGTCTCAAATACTAATTAAATGAGTAAACTAATCTCTTATTAAATGTGAAATCTGTTCAATCATATGGCCCAGCACTAAACATCTGCATCTTCATAAATAAATATCACCAGTCAGAAAAAAAAAAAAAAAAAGCTTTTCTTTTGGTTTTAGGGAGACTCACACGTGTTCTCTCCAAGGAGGGAGCTCATGCAATGAGCCTGCAGGATAAACTGTTAGCAGAGACTTCTGTTTATGCTGCCCTCATGGGGCATGTGGGAAAATCGTCATCTTGAAGGGTCATGGTTTTGCGTAATAGTGTAGGAGTTGCAGAGAATCTCTGGGCCGAAAGTGGAGGCTGGATGACACCTAGGCCTCCAGGCAAAGAAGCCTGTAGACATCCTTGTCCTGGATACACAACAGTGCTGGCTGGGGTGGACCAGGAAAGGCTAATAGAAGAAAGTGTACAAACTCTCAAGACTGTATCAAAGTCACCCGAGGTTGGGACAGGTCAGGGCTTCTCAACCTTCCTACTACTTTAACTCTTTAATACTGTTCCTCATTTTATGGTAACCCTAATCATAAAATTATTTTCATCGCTACTTCATAGCTAATTTTGCTACTGTTATGAATTGTAATGTATGTATCTGATATACAATATAACCAATAGTGACCCCTCTCTGTGAAAGGCTTGTTTGACGCCCCCCCCCCAAGGGGTCGAAACCCACGGGTTGAGAACCACTGGGCTAGAGCCTCGTGAATATGAAGCCTCACTTCCCACACCTTGTTTGGTCCCTTCATGTTCAATCAGGTTTTATTCCTACGAACCCATATCTACCCCTAAATAACCATTCAAATGGTCATGTCACAAATAAACCTCAAATAGTTGTTACAAAAATAACATAATGCCCAGCTCTATTGTGAGACTTACAAGTCATGGAAGGACCGGGAGCCTTCAGAAGGAATGCGGTAGATCCGTTGAGTCCTGTCAGAGTGAGGCCTTTAGCACAGGCTGCTGCAGGAAAAGATTAGTATGTGGCAGAAAGTCCTCAACACCACCTTTCCCATGAGGATGTCCCCACAGCTGTGCCAATAATTTCATGCAGTCCCTCCCCACCCCTGCTGTTTCTCCACAAACATCCATCTCTATCTATAGTGTGCTTGTCTGTGATTTCTTCTCTTTAGTGGAAAGCGAGGTAATAAAGGATTTCGCCTCTCTACTGCTTTTCTTTCCGGCTTTTGGAATGACAGGCTCAAGTAATTCGCGTGAAGACAGTTTATTTGTGTAGGCCAGTTTTGGAAGGCCAGGCAAGTCTAAGGAAATCGTCTTTGAGACCATGACATGCCAGAAAAGGTTTCACATTTTATTGTATGTGTCTTACAAAGGATATTTGTTCCTTTCTATTCGTGCATGTACATTCATGCACATTCATGTGTATGTGGTCTTATATATACCATGGCAGACAAGTGGGGTCAGAGGACAACCTTAAGTTGCTGGTCCCGCCTTTCACCTTGTTTGAGTCAGGGTCAATTGTTACTCACTGGCGTATGCAGCCTCACTGCCCCACAGCGTTCTGGGGATTCTCTCAGTTCTGCTTCCCATGTCACCATAGAAACAGTAAGATTATTTCAGATATACACTGCCCTGCCTGGTATTACATGACTTAATTTGTAGGGATTTGAACTCAGGCCCTCATGCTTGATCCTGAAGCACTTTACCCACGAAGTCATTTCTCCAGCTCCCGTACATCCCTTTTTAAAAATAAAACATTAGTTTAACAGAGTCCCCTTAAAAATGTTTTATAAGTGGCTGTAACAAACTTGACCAGGCATATAATCAACATCATTTTTGTTAATTTAAAATAATGACTACACTTCTTAATTCCTCTTCTTTCCCACAAGTCAGGTTGTAAGTGGGCTGCTATTCAGATCCACGGACTTATGAGGTTATGCCTTCTTTACGAATAGAGCCCATTTCTCATCTGGATAACCAATGCCATCTGTGCTTAGGCTGGGCAGGAATTAAACATGGGTTTTAGGCCAGATACATTTTTCCAAGCCAGGTACATTTGTCCAACCTTTCACTGGGTGACACAGAATAGGTCTTGCGTCTCCATTCTCTTCTGTGTAAAATTGGGATGAAATTTCCCATGCACAAAGATAGTCATTGAAGAACAGGCCCAGCTGTGAGGTTGGTGCCTCTCGGTGGTTGGCTCAAGGCAGGGCTTGAACATCAGATTCTCTCCCTGCAGGTCACCAGAATGGAGATTCCTAGTGGTGTCTTTAATCACTATTTACTCAATGTATGACCCCAGTATCACCGGGAAGTTTGTTAGGGCTACAAAGTCTTGACCCTCTAATGTGTTGGACCAGCCTCTGTCCTGCATACAGGACCCAAGCCATTCCTAAGCACAGAGTGTCTGAATAACATTTTCTACCTATAGAGCTTTAGGAAGTTTGTAAATCTTATGTCTTTTTTTTTTTTTTTTTTTTTTTTTTTTTTTAGTTTTTGTCTATCGTTTGCATTTTTTTATCTTACGACCCTGTTGACTTAAGTGGGGACAAGTTCTCCCAGGCTCTGCTCATTGCTAGGGGTTGTAAATGACTCTCTGAGCTCTACTTTGCAGAGCAGATAGCTCCTGTCTAGATAACACCAATCTTTACCCCAGCTCCCTCTTTCCCTCATTTTCCTACAGCCTGGAGACTCCCCCACCCTAATCTCTGTAGACAGCACACGTGAACCTCATTGCCTGCTGAAATCCTCGACAGCCAATCCCAAGCCTGCCTCCTCCGAGACTCACCTCTTCCATCCCAGGGAGAACACCTTCAGCTCATTCCCTCTGACTCCTGACCACCCTGCCACCTCCCCACGTGCCTCTGCCACCTCCCCACGTGCCTCTGCTTAGCCTGGAAGAAGCCCCCGACACCCATGTTGGGCACTGTAGCATGCTAGCATTATCATGGCTGCCATTTGCTGAGCTGTGGGCTTCACCATGTAGGACTAAGTCCCATGATCACAGGCATGTCACAATAAAGCCACCCTCTCAAGCTCTTTTTTAATGGCTACTTCTCGGGTCACTTAGAGCAGTGAGGGTAGCCAGCAGAGCTGGGTGCAAGCAACCAGCTGAAACTCTAGGGGAATGCTGAGCTTCCTCATCCGTCTCCACTAGCCTTCAATGAAGATAAGGATAGCCACGGACAAGGTTGTGAATCTGCCTAATGTGCCGAGGACGGGCTGAGTGCCAGTGGTCCTCTTAGCAAGCTTTGAAGGCTGCAGACCTGCTCTTGTAAATGGCCCAGTCCTCAAAGACAAAGGAACCATTTGAATGAAAGCACACAAACTTATTTGCCGTAGTCGACAAATGTCAGGGAAACAAATATACCCATTTCCTTCGCCTGTAGTTTCTCAATATGATGTATGTACTTCAGCTAGAAACACGGTCCTTCTGGGGAACAGCTGTTATATGTGAGCAGCCTCCGCTTCCACCTTTGTACCTCCCTCCTCTCTCCTGTTCTGAGGAGAATCTGAGTGGGTGGAAGTGAGCGTGTCAAAGCGGAGGTTCATGCTAGCAGACGTTCAAAGAACGTAAACTAAGCTTTATCTCTGAGATCCCATGGTGGGGACGGGGGAGCACCCCTCTCAGAAATATCCCATGTTTGCTCCAAGCGATCAAGTTCTTTTCTGCTAATTTTATTAAGACAGTAGAATTTAGTTGGCAGTTAGTGTTAGGACTGCAATGAGAAGAGGAAAAATTCCGTGAATTGTCTTGTGACCATCAGAATAATTTTTATTAAAAAAAAAAACCAACTTCATTGGTCATGATCATAATCAAGAGTCAGCTCCAGTCCCTGGCCATATCATGCACAAGGGAACACTACTGCCAACCAGAGTCTACAAATAACTTGTTTGCCCACGTGTCCGACAGTGTCACCCGAAACCAGGGCCTTGTTCCTTGAAGTGTTTTGTTTGATGGTTCCTTGACCCTTTTCCAAGAGACCTAATTTGCCCAAGGGAGCCTGGCCTTGGAAAGGGGTGTTTGCATCTGCTTAGGAAAATGAGCCCGAAATAGTGACTTATTTGGAACCGTGAACAGAATGGCATGGGAAGGGCAGATGAGCCAGTTTGAGCAGGCAGAGAACAACCTGGGCCTTGCAACTCTTATAAAAGGGACTCTAAGCAAAGCACTTTGTGGAGCCTGGGTCCAGCAAGACCCCATCTCCATTCAGCAGACCTTGTCTCTGCTCGAAATCCTTTCTCTAGCTGTGCCTTAAAATAAGCCATGGTATTTTAAGTTGCACTTAAACTTGGAAGATGGTGCGGGTCTCCCGGTTCAGCCCTGCAGACACCTTCGCAGAGACCGCTCTCCAAGGTATGTCACCCATTTGCAGCTCAGTCCTGTCCTGTGGATGGCTGCTCGTACATAGGTGGAGACAGGATTCAAATTAAAGTGCTTTTCTCTGCTGCTGGGAGAGTAGACAAGTGTGTTGATGTATGGGCTATCCAAAGAGAGGGCTTGACTCCGCTGCTCTCTCACTGTACTGAGAACAAATAGGGGGTGGGAGGGGAAGGGCAGAGTTGTGTGCTGGTGGTGGTGGTGGGGGGGCTCGCCTCACATTGAAAGGCAGGCAGGATGAACCAGGGGACTATTACAAAAACAGTAAACTCCTGCCACTGTGTGGCCTTCTGGTGCTGTGCCTTGCCTGTTTCTTCTGCTCTTTCTTCCAGTCTTCGCCCCCTCTACCTGATGAAATCGAGTTCGTTGTTTATTTTCATAGCCTGAAGCCTCGTAACTCCGAGCTGGGAAAGATGGTGAGAGGGGCTCTCAAAATAAATCATCAAATCCTGAAGTTAGATTTATTTATATTAATTTCTTTCTTTCTCTTGTGTTTAAGAAGAATAAAAGAAGAAACAGAGATACATTGACGACGTTTAAACTGGCGGGGTTAAGTTCAGCTTGAGGCCTATTTAGCTACAATAGTAATGAGAATCGTACCTTTTAGAAAACTTAAATCCATCTTCCCACAATTAGCAAATTATTAAATGACCTTTCCTTCAATGTCTTCAAGCAATGGCCTGTTTCCACTAATAGGAGACCATGTTTTACAAGGCTCACGTTGATTAATTGACAAATGCTGATAAAATCAAAGCAGTGTTAAAACTCAGCGCACCAACAGCAACATAAATTACATTTGTTCAATAATGTTCCAAGTGGCTATGCGTTTATGCTTTACCTTTCAATAAATATCACTGTCTTAATTGAAACATCCATGGTGAAAATTTACCTCAGAGGAGGACTGTCAGGATGAGTAGTCTGGGCCAAACATTTCTATATCTGTACATGGTTTTTAGTTTAATTAAAACCATTGATTGCTGTGACTGTCTTTAAGAATGACACTTTACATTTTGTATGAAGATGACCTAAGCACAGTTTCATATTGCACTTTGAAAATCACATACCCTCAAGTGAGTTTCATTTGCCTTCCTTTTATTTTTCGTAGTATTACCATCAGCTACCCAAATAAATAAATAAATAGTCTAAACAAATTGCCTTATGTCACTCATAAAGAGCATTGAATTATTGGCTCACTGCCAGGATGCTTCTGGGCACCACTACATGGCTTATACCTGACTGGTGCCTGCGTATTCTCGAGACATGGGGCTGTTTGCCAAACCCAGACTCCTGCATTCAACAGGAATGGATTGCTTTCGGCAAGGGTCTCAGAACCCTGTGACAAATCCAGTAGGTCTAGATAATTCCAGGAGGAGAAAGAAGACAGTAGATAGGAGAGTCGGTCCTATTGTGTGCTGGTTCTCTCCTGTTGTTTTTCACACCCCTGAGATAAAACTCTGGGGAAATGTGGCCTTTAGATGTGCTCAGTTCTCCCAGCTGGGCCACTGGAAATACAAGCATCACGGAACTGGGCTGACTGAGCTCTCAGCCCCACAGTCCTAATCATTCCTCAACCTGCTCTCCGGGGCCATGTCCTCCATTTTGACACTAGATGGGGGCTTGGCTGTTACAACTGTAACTGTAAAAGACAAAACTTAAGTACAACTCAGGAGTAAGTCACTTCCTTCAAACAATTTTCTTTTCTAGAATCAGAGGAATGTTTTAGTAAACATCCTTGCAGTATCTAATGCAAATGTTTTCTGTTGTGAGCTGGAAATGCCGTGACCAGCCGGAGGTCACACAGTGAGTCAGGGACTGACCAGGGACTAGGAGACTGGGTCCAAGTCCCTCAAGCTTGGGAAAGTCCTCTGGACCTACTCCAGGGCCACACACTTAGGGAAGAAGAGCAGCCCTGTATCTTTAATATGAAGAAGGAAGAAGTTAAGTCATCAAGGCACCGTGAGTCCATTCCTCCTATAGCTTCTCTTAATGTAGACCGTATAAGGGGTGTAATTACCCTACACAATCCAGACATCCCTTACAGCTCTCTCCTTTGCATCCACATCCCTTTAAGTACGATGAGGATGGGGAATGAGCTGACTTCATTTTGTGGGCTGTGAATGAACCAAATGATGCTTCTGTGAATTGCTCTTCAGTTCTAACTCTGCTATTACACTTTGGTCAGGTTGTGTGCTCCCATGGCCAGACTGCATCCATCTTCACTAGAGCAGGAGGACCCCAGGGCCACTGTCAACCCTGCCTTTGTCTAGAACTCCAGAGAAAGCAAAGGCCCCCCCCCCCGACCATTCTCTCCAGATGGGGTGCCTCATCCTCCCTGGTCTCTGAGAGGAGAGGGTCAGGATACAGGAGGTGTGAGGTCGGCAGCCAGACTTCATGCCCACACGTAAGTGTGGTGGTTAAGGTGCTGAACGAAGATGGCAGTTTCCTTCTCCTTCTGCTAGAAGATCCAGATAATAGTTGCAGCCTTTGGGGTTCCTAGAGCTGATTGCCTCTGTGGACCTTCTCCCTCTGCTTCCCGCAGCACCCGTGACTTCTTATAAGGACTGAGGAACGATGTGGTTGCATCATGTCCTTTTTGGTACAAAAGTAGCTAGCCCTCCTTACTCACAGGTACCCTCCCTGGGCTGATGTCCCCTTCAATTTCTGTTTTGACAGCATAAAGGATCTCTGTCCTTTGATCCTTCACACCAGATCTCCTTCATGTCCCAACTTGCTGCAGCTGAACAGACTGGGCAGAAAGAATTCATCTGGCCAGAGAGTTTTGCCTATGGTTAAGCAACACAAACCTAAATATTTCCAAAGAAGTAAAACACTTTGTGGGCATATGGGGTGTGTGTGTGTGTGTGTGTGTGTGTGTGTGTGTGTGTGTGTGTGTGTCTATGAGTGAAACATGTGTGCACGTGTGTAATGAAACTGGAGGTTAATGTCATGCGTCTACTTCAGTTCTCTGCTCACTACTTATCTTTGGAGGCAAGTCCTCTCCCTTACCATTCAGCTACACTGGCTGGCTGGAGAGCCCCAAGGTTCTTCCTGTCTTCTCTCTCCAGTGATTACAGAGATTAAAGATCTCGTGGCTTAATCCCATCTGTCCTTTAAGACTGGGTTCACTTGTCCCTTCTGCTGAGCTCCTACCCTTCCTTTGTCATGATTCACTCTGTTTTTCCTGTGTGTGGAGAGTGGCTTATTCACAGCACCAGGAGATAGCATTTATCTTCAGGATATTGCAGCCAGTTTTATACACCTGCCCTCCAGCCCAATGTGTGCACAGGGGAAGTGGTCGGCGCCTGGTTCATCTCACTCCATCTGCACAGTGCCTAGCGGAGGCTGGAGCTGGGAGTTCTGTACATACTGCTGGGCAGAACTGAATTGTGTCAGCATTGGCTCTTTAATTATAAAGGCTCTGAGTTTCCAGAAGGCATGTCAATAAAAGAGTCTTCTGAAAGTTCCTGAAGACTTAAAGTTTTACATGCATATTTTTAATATGAAAATATAATATAACCCAGAAGATGTTCCAACTGATGATAAGGACACATGCTCCACTATGTTCATAGCTGACCTATTTATAATAGCCAGAAGCTGGAAAGAACCCAGATGTTCCTCAACAGAGGAATGGATACAGAAAATGT
>NC_034597.1:67925657-67931423 GCF_900095145.1 Mus pahari
ACACTGACATAGCTATCTCTTGTGAGGCTATGCCAGTGCCTGGCAAATATAGAAGTGGATGCCCACAGTCATCTTTAGGATAGAACACAGAGACCCCAATGGAGGAGCTAGAGAAATTACCCAAGCAACTGAAGGGGTCTGCAACCCTATAGGTGGAACAACAATATGAACTAATCAGTACCCTCAGAGCTCGTGTCTCTAGCTGCATATACAGCAGAAGATGGCCTAGTCAGCCATCGTTGGGAAGAGAGGCCCCTTGGTCTTGCAAACTTTATATGCTCAATACAGGGAACACCAGAGCCAAGAAGTGAAAGTGAGTGGGCAGGGGAGCAGGGTGGGAGGGAGGGTATAGGGGACATTCGGGATAGCATTTGAAATGTAAATGAAGAAAATATCTAATAAAATAATTAAAAATATATATAATATAAAACTAGGGATATATTTCCATATGTATAATACATTTGAGCAAGGAAGAATTATTTTTATCACAGATTTACTTTGCTTTATGTGTAAGAGGTAAATGTATAAATTTGATATCTAGAACCAAGAATGTATTAAAATGTACTAAAACAGCCACCTTGGTTTCTTTTGTAAGTGAAAAAGTATCAGAGAATTTGCTTTTTGTAGAGAAGAATTTTCTCTAAAAATTTTCTCTAAATGATAAAGGTACGTCTATATTCCAGTCAAAATTTTCTTGACATGAGTATCATGGATTTGTGAAGTACATTTACAAGGCTGGACATATTTCTAAGAAGATGTTTACTTTATACAACAGGTATTAATAACTATTCTTACTGTCATGAAATCTCAATGTATTATATATTATTTCTGGTATAGTGAATAATAAAATCACTCATATAAACATTTAATGATTTTACCACAAATCTTATTTGAAGGAACCCACACGTTACACCTTTGACTTACAAGAACTTAGCACTGGTGAGAATGTTATGGACATTCAAGAACTAAAAAAAAAAAAAAAAGAATCAGACACAGATCTCAGAGACACACTGTCCAAAAAAACCAAAATTATTCTATATGGACAGGAAACTTTGCATGACCTTTATTTAAATTTATTTGCTTTCCTGTTTACCTAGATTGACTAAAAGAGACTTACAGAGAGACAGGGGTTGTGTGCGGTTCGGATTTTGCTTATAGGGAGCTTGTCAGTCCTTGAGTGTACCACTTTATCCAGACAGAATGCAAGGTCGCCATTGCTTCTTCTCCCTGGCAATAATGAGTGCATGAAGTTCTTTTAGTAATGCACTCCAGTGAAAGACAGTATTCCTGACTATGGAATCGTGTCTTTAATGTGCCCTCAGCGTACATCATGTGGCAACCCTAGTACTTTTAGACTAGGCTCTTCAATGCATAAACTGTAGTGTTGACCTTTTTCAGTAGACAGTCCTGGAAATATTTGAGTGTCTTCAAAATTCAAATGCAGCTTTTGAAATGTGTTTTAATTTTCATGGACAGCTGAGACCCAGCTTGTGCTAATACCCAGCTAATCTGAGGTCTGGGAAGAGCCTGAGACTTAATCAGACTCTGGCTTCTCGGCTTGCCTTTGCCCCAAGGGCAGAGGCTCTGAGGTCCCATTTGGTTCAGTTCTTTCCTTATATTGGCATTTCGATTTCCCCAAAGATCTTTCTCTCATGTCTAAGGATTTGTATCATAAGCATCTCATTTGGACCAATAAACATGCCTCACCCAATTTTAATTAAGAAGTAATGCTGATGTTTATTAGAAATTTACTTTAAACATAAATATTCCTCCTAATTTTCTATCTTTTAAAATGCCCTTATTTGTTCATCGTTTCTCATCCAAAATATATATATATATATATATATATATATATATATATATATATATGGAACGCACCACCTCATTATCAGATGTCATTCTACTCTTATTACTGGTCCCTGGGATGGCAACACACACGGCCTCATCCCATATTGCTGACCATGAGCAGCGGATCCATAGTCCTGCCCTGGGGCAGGCAGGTGTTGGGGGGCAGGCCTCCAGGTGGGAAAGCTTCATCAAACCAGTTCCACTGCATTAAAAATTAAAACCTGCTCAGAAGCAGGCTGCTCACCCTAGCATGGAGCATGGAGCAGTCCCCCCAAGTGGTGATCATGCTGGAGGTCACCCTGCTTCGTTCTCAACTTCTTCCTCTGTGTATTTCTTATGACCGGGCATCGTGTCTGACTGAACAATGGATGCAACTGTGATAATTCTCAAAAAAAAAAAAAAAAATCCTGAATAGAATACTGACTTGAGGAAACATAAAACCATTGTAAAAAAATGACACACATAAATTGAAGTTGAGTACAACATAATTTCTAGTATGTTCACTGGAGCCTCTAGTCAACAGAGAATTCCTTGGTGATTATAACTACCAGAAACAATTTGCAAATGATAGGAACACAAGCTTGCATTATAGACTTTAGTGAATTTTTTTTTTTTTGGATGGGATATGGAGTCATTTCTATTTCGTAAGCCTGTAATTTATACACCCAACACTGTAATGATTACTGAGCCTCAGAGTGATAGTCTGAATACATCAAAATTAGCGCAAAGCCGACAGCATGGCTCTCAGTCTCATTTTGTCCTTCCTGACTGAGATAGATTTTAAAAGTACTGGTTGGTTCATTTTGTAAAAACCATGCCTTTGATTTAGCCAATGCTCTCTGATGATTAAATTAAGATTATGCAATTTTGGTAAAAGCATCCCTGAGCATGTGTGTACCCATCTCGGTGTGTCCGACCAAAGCACACATCCAAGTACTGTGTCTTACTACAGCTTGCAACATCTGTTTGGAAACATCAGTTGAAGCAGCTTTTTTTCCCCTTCAGTGAAATTATACTTCAAACAGAATATAGTCTCCTGTCATTCCAATAAGTTTAAGTTTGTATTTAATATCTATATTCTTTTATGCCTATATTAATCATTTTCATACAGAGGAAATGATACTTAGTGACTTTTATTATAATTAATGCTTTTTGAAGGCTTGTCCAACCTTTCGGCATTGTGACAGGACATCAATATTTCTCTTTCTATGTAGTTCACACTTGAGGAACATACAGTCTAGTTATAAAAAGAAATAAATATTATAAGTAATATGTCATAATGTTTTAAATATACTTACAATTTTGTGTTGGAAATACTGAGAAAAAATTCATGGAGAAAAAGATGCATGTGTGAGAATACAAAGAAAATCATGGAACTTAAAAAAGAATTAAGGCCAGGCAGTGATGGCACATGCCTTTAATCCCAGCATTTGGGAGGCAGAGTTCGAGGCCAGCCTGGTCTACAGAGTAAGTTCCAGGACAGCCAGGGCTACACAAAGAAACCCTGTCTCGAAAAACCAAAAAAAGAAAAAAGAAAAAAAAAAAAAAAAGAATTAACCCACATGGTGACTCACAAGCTCCAGTAACTCAAGTTCTAGAAGATCTGATGACCTCTTCTGGCCTCTGTGGGCTCCTGCACACCCATAATGCATATATACTTTATTATACATACAGTTACACACAGACACACACACACACACACACACAAATTAACAATAATTAAAACAACAACCACAAAAGAATAACTTTCTATAGGGAGCCCCCAAAGTATAAGACATACAAAGAGGTGTTTATCGGGTCTAGCCAGGGATTTCAGTCAACACTCTACATGTGAGGCACAAACTTAGGAATGTCATGTCACAGGTGTAGATGCAGGAGGCCCAGAGATGCAAAGGCCATCTTACAAAGCATCCTGTCCAGTAGTTCACTGAGTATTGGTCAGACTGTATTCTCTTTAAAACAAAAACAAAAACAAAACAAAAGGCCTTCCTTCCTTCCTTCCTTCCTTTCTTTCTTTCTTTCTTTCTTTCTTTCTTTCTTTCTTTCTTTCTTTCTTTCTTTCTTTCTTTCTTTCTTTCTTTNTTCCTTCCTTCCTTTCTTTCTTTCTTTCTTTCTTTCTTTCTTTCTTTCTTTCTTTCTTTCTTTCTTTCTTTCTTTCTTTCTTTCTTTCTTTCTTCCTTTCTTCTTTTAATCAGTTTTTTAAAGGTCCTCATTGGCTATAACACACTGGTCCCCCTGGCTGTCAACTTCCGATGCTCCTCGTCATCAGACTTAGGGAGCTGCTGCTTAAAAGTCTTTGATCCTTACCTGAGATTAAGAGAAACCAAATCTTCGGAGGCAGAAACCAGGTCTGATTGTGTATGGAATCCTACCTGAGAGGACAGGACGCGTGCCCACTACAGGTTGAGCACCATTGTGTGGCAAAGGGCACACCAGAGGAGCAGAACATGTGACAGCCAACCCTCCCACTCCCACCCCAAGCATGTAGGCGCTCACAGACTATCAACTCAATACAGAAGCACCCGTAGAGTGCCAATGTGTGTCTCTTGGACTGAATGAGCCCTTTCACAGTTCCTGACCTTAAACATGCTGTTTCTACCACAATTCCCCTAAGCCGGAAACCTGGGAAGAGTTTCTGACTATTGCTTTCTAGTAGCCTCAGACCCGCCGCTCACTTCTCTCCAGTGTGTTCCAGTCGCTCACTTGCCCACTCCATCTCAGCCCCCAGAAACCTCTCAAGACCTTCCCCTCTCTCCACCTCTCCTGCTTCTGCCTCCTCTGCTCTTGTTTCAAGGAATTCCTGCTAAGTGAGAGCCTAGCATGGGCTTCTCTCCCCTTGGGGAGCTTACCTTCCACTCTGATCCAGAACTTACTGTTTTAAGTTACAAATTGTATCCTGGCACTCCCGATTTAAAGATTTACAATACTCCCCTGGGCACCGTCTTAGCTGAAGAGATGGTGCTGCTTCCTAACCTGGGTCTCTGTGGTCACCATGATAACTCACCATCCCATCATTAATTTGCTTTGTAAACTCCAGACAATCAAAAGTACTGATTTTCTAAACAGCACACTACCCTTTTCACACTGTTGATCACCACAGTGCCCATGTCTGAAACCTCATTTTGTTCTTTCTAAAGACCCTGACCTGCAGGTGTTCACCTCTGCGTATCCTTCAAGAAAATCTAAAGTCGCCATCACTGGCCCATTAATTGGTCCCCCCTCTGCTTCTGTTAACCAGTATTTTAATTGATTTACATACTCACCTTCAACCAAGCTAGCTGCACCTCCCTTCTCTGGAGGGAGCGCTTGCTGGTACAGAGCTTCAAATGGTGCTGGACAGAGCAGGTGTTTCCTCGGTGGGAGCCAGATAGGTGGGGACAGAATGAGTGAACAGGACCTGTGATTCCTGGATGATCCTCCATCCCTTTTAGAGCAATGCTTCACTGATGTGGTCCATCACTTGCTCCAGTCCTCCCTCTGATGTGTGGAGATCACTCTCATAATTGATCATTTTCCCCAGCAAGTAAGCGGTCCTCTAAAACTGGCACCAATGCTTTGGAATTCTGTTGAGTCCATGTAGTTCATTTTGAACGACTGTTCAAATTGAAATCTATATTTTCACTGGGGAGGGACTTAAAGTATTTAGCCTACTGTCAAGTCACATTGGTGTAGGGGACAGACATACTCAAGCTCTTTTTTTTTTTTTCCCTGAGAGTAGCTCCTGTAAATGAGCCCCTCAGGGCTTCCACTATACCTCAGGCTGAAACCCAATACTTTGTTTACTGTGCCTTCCTAGTGTAAGGGTGATTTCACTGCAGGGGACACTCACAGTGGGATTGACATAATGATTTCAACCACAAATGTTCCTGTTTCCCCTTTGTTCTTCCTCTCAAAATGTGTGTGTGTGTGTGTGTATGT
>NC_034597.1:67932308-67992434 GCF_900095145.1 Mus pahari
AAGAGAAGTCAGTGCTCTCAACTGCTGAGCCAACTGTCCAGCCTGCTCTCTCCCCCCCCCCCCCCCCCCCGCATAATTTCCATCCACCACGCATGCTTTGGGGGTCAGTATGCTCCAGAACAGCTCCTGTAAGGCCGTGACTTCTGTCTGTAATAACTCATTCTCTTGTATTCTGTATATGGTTACTTCGTTCTGTAATTAAATGTTTATTTTCCATCCTCTCCTAAACCTAGTGGAGCTGGTTTATGTTCCCATCACACGTGCTGCTCTGAACTTCCCAAATGCGCGCGGTTCATTAGGCTGTGCTTCGGGTCTGATTAGGAGCAATGCCGTCTGTCTTCCCTGTCTGTAACTCGAGCTTACATAGTACCTTTCCTCTAGGAGCCCTGTCACCCTCATGTCATTGATGGGTTTTGCAGCTAGTCAATACAAAGTCTAGTAATATACTTTCTTTCCTGTCACCAAAGATCATATACACACCCCTGCCATTGCTGTCCCGATTTAATGAGAGTGCTATAAATCTGTCCCCCGTGACTTTATTTAAAGCTCTCTTAAAATATACCACAATATTTTGTGTATTGTTTTGGTCTCTTGGTTAATGAATTCTGAGATTCCTTTCCATGCTATAAAAGCTTGCTTTATTTTCCTTCTACAGTGATCTTCTTTCCACCGTGAACAGTAAGCCCTAGGTTTAGCATTTCATGAGCTGGTAAGAGCGTGTTTATGTTGCCAAGACTCCCCTTATCTTTCCGAGCCATCTTCTCTAAAGAGGTTTACTTTAGTTTTCTGGTTGATAAACCACCATTTTTATATAAGAAAACATTGTATTTAGCATGCATGGATTAAAATCCCTTGACATTTTCCTGAAAGTAACATTTTGAAGAGAAAAACAAGATTTTAAAGAATAAAAGTACCATTGTTGTTAGATACACGCAGAGAAAAAGGTCTCTGAATAAACTTGCTAAATAAAATGTAAAACAGCAGGAAAATCCTTTCCCTGCCTCCAGTGTGCCCTGCCTCCAGTGTGCTCCGCCTCCAGTGTACCCCGCCTCCTCCAGTGTGCTCTGCCTCCAGTGTGCTCTGCCTCCAGTGTGCCCCGCCTCCAGTGTGCTCCACCTCCAGTGTGCCCCACCTCCTCCAGTGTGCTCCGCCTCCAGTGTGCNAGTGTGCTCCACCTCCAGTGTGCCCCACCTCCTCCAGTGTGCTCCGCCTCCAGTGTGCCCCGCCTCCTCTAGTGTGCTCCGTCTCCAGTGTGCTCTGCCAACTTTACACAGCCTGGTCCTGGTCCCTGGTCCCTGCCAGAGCTCCAGCCTGCTTCCTCTGTCTCTTCCTACATTTGTATCCTTTCAGAATTTGCCAGATTCTCCTGCTCTTGGCATCTTCCTTGTGCCTCACATGAAAATAATGTTGTCCTTCTCGCTCAGCCAATCGCTTCTACATCAGATCCTTTTCTTTCATATCAGGTATCTTAATATAAAGACCCATCATTCTGTGCATGGAAGTAAAAGCTGACGAGTATGCAGGATTTAATTTCTTAATGACCTCTTTTTTTTTTAATCTGACAAAAGCCCTCTAAGTGCCAACACCATGAGTATTTTGTGTGTGTGTGTTTTAATAGAATAAAATATACAGGAAGTTAACTTAGTTTAATTTCTAATGAATCTGAAAGCATTACCCTCCTATACTTTCAAGGTCTTGGTTATAAAAAGAGTTTAAAGTTGGTTGCTATGGGGGCAGAAAGGACAATCGTCACAGGATATCACCAAAGAAGATGGCTTTTCATAGCCTGCTCTCTCAGTGGCATTGTCAGTTGAGCCTGAGACGAGTGTGTGTGTGTGTGTGTGTGTGTGTGTGTGTGTGTGTGTTGGGGGTGGAGGGGGCGGGGAGTTTGTGCATATTGTGCTACAAAACAGAAGGAGCCCAGATCACCAGCCCCTAAGCTGCCAACACCCACATGTCTCTGTAACGCAGAGCCCTGGTGAAGTGGGCTCCCATCCGAGCCGCCAGAGACTCCTGGGTTCTACTTTGCTCCACCTTACAGGCTTTTGGTCAGAATAGCACCCTCGATTCCATCAGTTTCACATATTCAAATGACCATGAAGGAAAGCAACTGATGTTCTCTGGTAAGATAACAACACCATCCCAACCCACCAGGCACATACTTACAACCAGTCAGGCAAGCTACCTGACAGGGATTATGCTAAGACGTTGAATTGTTTCTTGCCTCTCTATGCTTTGAGAACCAGCTGAAGGACCCCATACAGAGATCCTTCCCACCCAGACTACCATGACTACAAAATGGGACATATAAGGAACACAGGACACTGGTAGTCAGAATGCCATGGTTCAGTTCCATTAGTGGATACAAGTTTAATAATTTTACTACAGCTGGGCGGTGATGGCACACGCCTTTAATCCCAGCATTTGGGAGGCAGAGGCAGGCAGATTTCTGAGTTCGAGGCCAGCCTGGTCTACAGAGTGAGTTCCAGGACAGCCAGGACTATACAGAGAAACCCTGTCTCAAAAAAACTAAGATAATAATAATTTTACTACAGCTGTATAGTCAAGAAATATGTTTACTCATTTATTTGTACATGTGTCTATAAAGTACCCATTTTTGGCTCATTGTATACAATAATACTGGTGAAGTCCTTCTTTTAAAAATATATTTCTTTCTGTCATATACTAGGTTGAACTATATGAAAGCACTAATATTTGGCTGGTTTTTAAATCCACAGAAACAGCAATTTCACATGGCTCAGAGCAAATTTAACTATTAAAAATTAAAATAATGGTTTTCTGTTCCCTGTTAAGTCCCACACCTTAGGGAATGCTGGAGTCAGAGAGGCAAAAATTGATCATGTAAGGTGCCTCAGAGAAGGTGGGCCTTGATGTGAGTCAGAAAGGAGGGAGGCGTGGAGAAATAGCGGGTACACACAAGGCAGCAAATGTGAATACCAGCAGCCTGAAGGGAAGCTGTAGGGCCGTGGCGAGTACTCCTGTCCCCTTTGATAAAAATTCTCAACTTCTGTATTAATTTCTGGAAAGCATGCATCCACAGCCTGTAAGCGGTTTCAAAACCTCTCTCATGGCAGTTGAAAAATTATTCTTGCACTGTTACTATTGCCTTGAGTGGACGCTAGTATTTCTATTACAGAATATGTGGTTGTCACAGAGTGGCCATCCTGGCAGTGGCTCTGTAGCCTGAGTCAGCAGGCGTGCATCCAACTTCACGAAGACAGCTGCCTGGGCTGTCAAGTCCCTGCGAAGGGTCCAGTGCCAAGGTTAGCAGCTGATAGGCTGAGACTCCCTCCAGTGCCTTCTGGAAGCTGCCTGGACCATTCCTGTGGACATCTTCTTGTCTCTCCGGCCAAACCCTGCTTTACTAAGACTCCTGCTCTTGTCCTTACCGGTTACTCATAATGTGTAACCACCCAGCACATTCCTCAGAGCTGACTTATGAGAGTCTACCAGAGGTCATTTTCCCACCTTGGGTTCGTACGACTGCCGTGCCCCCATCAGGCCTGGCGTAGCCCAGCTGGAGGTGTGTTCCGACAGAGAACAGGGCGGCATCTGGCCAGTGGGCCATGGAACAACATGAACCATGGCTTTGGAATGAACAAAAGGGGAACAACTGTTTTCTACCGTGTGGAAAACTCCGCTAACTGCTCTGAGGCAGGGAGACATGCCATCTAAGCTATAACTGAGGAAAGTGGGGGCAGGATTTCTTATCTCCTTATATTTTAAAAGAATGCATAAATACAGGTATGATTTTTTTTTTTTTTTACTTATTTTCCTTTTAAAAGATCTTATTTTTCTAGACCACTTTTAAGTTCATAGTGCTATTGAACAGAAGGTAGGGAAATGTCCCATGCACTCAGATATGCATTGACACCCATTCCCCCACCATTACAAATACTCCCAGCAAAGTAGCACCTTGCCTATAATTGACAAATCTACATGGCTGCATCATTCAAATTCCGTAATGTATTTGTTGTATGAGATTAATTATCTCTAGTGGCAGAATAAAAGAATCATGACTGGTCCCTTGAGTTAATGATACCCTTTTTAAAAAGTCAACAATAATAACCATACACACACACACACACACACACACACACACACGAAAAAAATAAAACAAGAACAACAACAACAAAACAGATCATAAGTTAATCTCAGGGCTGAGTGGGATAGAGGCTAAATTACTTACAATCTTTTAAAATGTCAACATCATCTTATTTCTTCTGGAGGCAGGAAGCTGTAACTTCTGGTGATTACATTTTCCTTGAAGATATAGAGAATTATATTTATTTAAGTGAATCGCCCAATATAGTTTATATATTTGCATTTCTAAATTTAGTTTTTCTTATTAATATATTGTTATCACGTAGGAATAGGAAGGCCAGATGATGTGGAGCCTGACTCCTGAAGATGGCTAGCTCTTCACAGAGCCCCAAATGAGGGGGCACATCATGCCCTGGCAGAGCTTGGGGGGGACACTATCTGTCTCAGGAGAGGACACTAGGCGAGGACCCTTATTGTGCTTTTCTGTGAAGGAAGCCGGGTGTAGGATTGGCTAGGCCAGATAATTTAAACAATCTAGGGGTGAGGAACCATCTCCAATTACATGCCATGCCTCATCTAGCCTCGGCACGATGGGGGCAGAACTGTGACTCAGAACAGGAGAAACCGAGAACCAAAAGCATTTGGGAGATGGTGGGATCCTGGTCTGTTGGTTCACATCTGTAGAGTGGCTCCCAAGGGACCCTATGATGTCTGGAGAAACTGGCTAATCCCAGGAGAACTAGTTTCCTCCAGGGTCCTAAAGGCCACAGGCATCATCATCAAAAATACAGAAAGTAGAGATATAGGAAATGCCCTATGTGTGCATATATGCATACGCAGTCACAGTCATAATGACTATTCAGTGAACTTGAGTGTGTGGGAGAGGTAGGGTTTATGTATATACTATTAGGCACTGTTTTGGCTTGTGGCAATTTAGCAGAAAGAAACATTTTTAAATGATTAAAAATAAGCCTATCCCTGTGGAAGGCTAATTTATCAAGGGAATCTCCATGCGATATAAATTCAGATCCCAAGAAATCTATAGAGAAAACTAAGGCTTAGCCAAAGAAGCTAACCGAGGTTGCAGTTCTAGTTAGAGGCCAGTGAAGGGCCAAGAAGGAGGAGTGGGTGGGGCAGCAGAACTGGGCTAAGGGGAGGGAGAGGACTGGCATGCAGGGACCTCAGGGGGCACCAAATGCAGCATCACCAAGCCAAGATCATGCCTGGCAGTCTCACGGGAGATTAACAGTCCCCGTGCTTCCTGAGAGGAAGAAGTAAGTCTGGGCTTGCAGAGGGTACAGGCAGCCAGACCCTGAAGGGCCTTGGAGACAAGGTAAACACGGTAGGAAACTGCATGGATGTGTGACTGTAGTCCAGACTGAAGCCATCTGAGCATGAGCGTTAAAATGCAGCCTCAAAATGCAAATTAAGTCGCCATTGCTTCTGTCCTTCTGCCTTCTGCTCTCAGCTATCAAATTATCTGATAGTTGTTGGAGATGCCTAGGTTTACAAATGGCAAAGTTTAAGATCTCTCTTCCCAGAGGTCTACATTTACAAGTTATTTTTATAGTTTCAAACAAATCAGACAAATAAAACCTCCCCCCTGCCGTGCGAAAGGACAGCTTTGGGTCACGACTGAAGTTGCATTCTATACCACCGGGTGCTGTGGCGTCTATGCTGCATTTAAGTAAAATGGGAAACAATTTTAAAAACTGCCACACTTCTGGTAAATGTGGAGGGGGGAAAAGCTGTAAACAATCAACAATTTGCTTTTATTTTCTATTAAACTGGAGCGGTTTCTGCACTGATACCGTTTACAGAATACAAAGTAAAATCCACCCACAGTCCACTTACTGTAAGAGCGCCCACAAAGAAAACCTCATTTCAAATCTAATTGTGGACATTGTTCCTTCATTAAAAATTCATAGGGTTTGTGAATGTGTCACATAAGTACTGGCGTCTCCATTATTCCCCAGCTCCTTACCCCTTCCAGTTCTGATCAGAATTTCAAAACACTCATGTCTAGAAAGGTGTTCTCTGAAGAGCAACCAAAGAAAAATAAACGAAGGAAGGAAAGACATGAGGAGTGTAAAGAAAAGCACTCAGCGAACAAATAGACTGGAATCTCCTCTTGCTTCTCCTTACACAGGGAAATCTACAGAGGCCCCCGACCTCACCCTGCACCTTGAACCACACCACTGTATCTCAGCAACTCATACGTGCGCTGTTAACAGGCAGCGAAGAGGTTGCCTTGCCTTGCTGTGAGCCCTGCAGAAGAAACTGAAGCAGTGTACTGTTCTTTATTGCTTCTATGCCCGGGCTCTTCCTTCCTCCACTCAAACAGCCAGACTGGAGTGCCAGGTCATGGGTCATGCAGTGCACAGTATTTGTTAGAAATGGATGAGACCAGTAGCCTTGTGTAGCCAGAGATTTTAGCAAGGAGGGTCAAATGTCAAACTTCACTTGCTTATGCTTTATATATTTTTTAGACATTTGCACCAGGAATATTGTAATGTCGTCCTGTACCCTTAACACGCTTCTTTCAATGGTAGGCTCCACACAGGATGCCAGCCCCATAAAAACATAACAGCGCTAATGTTTTCCTATAAGTGGTCATGGTTGCAGTGCAAGACAGTACACGCTCTCTATTATACTACCAGTCCTAAGGGCAGCCTCCACACAGTTATGTACAGTGTGTAATGCTGTACTCTGATCATCTTTGAGTAGAATCCTGCTTACCTAAGTTGCTGTAATGCAGTGTGCCTGCCACAGCTAAGTACAAAACATGGAATCTACATCGCCCTTCAACTTGTACCATAAAGAAGAGCTATAGAGCCAGAGACAGGGGTGTACTATGGAGCCACAAGCTAAAGGAAACAGAAAACCCATCATCAGATTCCTGTTCCAAAGGGGGTCATCACCACCTTCCAGGCACCTCATGTTTGCTTTGTCCCTTGGTTCCTTGAAGAGGCCATATGAGAAGACTGCCCTAGTCTGGCTAGGTTTGTGAAGTCTACTCTGTGATGATCGCACCCCCACGGAATGGAGCTGGGATGCATTCCTCAGAATATATTCCTGCAGTTAAACCAGCTCTGACTGTATGGGAAAACTGGAGGCCAACATAAACTAAGATCATAACCGAGTCTTCTGATGCTGTGATCTCGTGGATGGAGGAGCGTGCTTCTCCGAACTTCATACATAACCTGACAGTGGTTGTACTATGGCTAATAAATTTCAGAAATCACCTGTTCTCCTCATGTAAACCTTTACATTTGAGCTCAGCAGGGAGCTTGCAGACTCGAAAACAATTTCAGCACAGCACAGCTTGGACTGGGAAGATACAGCTCCGAGGCCATTTTATTTTGCACGAACCTTTTTGCTATTAAGTCACATATTCTCCAAGTTGCTGCCCTTTCTCTGTGTCCTGATCAACTCAATTCCCAAGTGTGTGGTGTATCCTGAAGGCCCCCTGCTCCGGTTAGCCATCCTTCCGAATTCTGGGTGGTCGATTGAGACGTCAAGAGCACCCGACCATGCTTTCCCCTGTATGATCTTGTGCACCAAAAAGTTTACACACCGAATGAGCAGAGCATATTCCAAACCCCTGCCACAGACAGGCACAGAGCACCTCGTCCATCACCCTGCCAAGAGTGAGTCAACAACCCACAATGTGGGCCGGAGAGCTGTAACGACCTGATCAGAACACGCACTTTCTGGAGAGTGGCAGAGGGTAAGTTGCGGTAACGGGGACTCAGGGAGCCTCCCTTTGCAGGATTTGTATAGCCAAGTGATCAAGAGTACCACCCTGGGAAGGCTGTCTTAGGAAGACCTGGATTCTAGCTATAAAGCCTCTAACAGTTCTCCAAGTAACTTCATTCTTTCAGCTCCTGCAAAAGGTATTTGTTAACCACTACCACCCCCCCCCCAGTGCCTCCTGAGATGAGAATTGTGACCATAAAATGGAAAAGCTCAGGAAAGTGACCCACAGGTCCCCTGTGACAGAAGCCCTCCTCGGGCCTTCACTCTGTATTCCCAAGCTGATTTGCACACTTCATAGGAGAGGCAGAGAGAGTGATGTCTTCAGGTCAGTTTCTTTCTACCGGGACTGAAGAAGTATCTTCAGTGATGGGTAATGGGAGATCTCCGCTTCAAGTTCCTCCCTTGGTAACCGACACAGACTTGTGTTTCCTGAATCTTTGGAACTGGTAGTGATCCCTTAGGGTAGTAATTATTATAAAATCTGGGTTTTCTACATCATTCCGCTTGTGAATTCATAGGACAATGCATGTTTCTGTAGGTCTTGTTTATGGTTTCTGTTGAAAGGGAAAATAAATTCCAGGCCTCACAGCTCGCCGCCAGTGTAATGAGATTGCTTGTGCTAGAGACACTGTATTGAGTACAAGAGAGAGAGAGAGAATAGATTGAAAGGGAAAGGTCTGTGATGGTCTGACTTCACTTCCCAGCCCAGGAGAAGAGTCCCCGGCAATCCCAGAGGACCACAGATGTACTCCCCATCTCTCCATCGCTGTGTCTCTCTATATACATAGACGTTATACATTTTACACAGGCTATCTACCTAGCCTTTCCGCGGTGTCCAGGCTCTCTTGAATGAAGGTTTATCATCAGCTCTGTTGTCAGCGGACCGCCCTCACACAGCACTCGCTGCTTCGAACACTCCGTGGACACATCGCCGAAGCCGTACAATCATATTTCTTGCTTCACAGCACAACTCTGGCTCTAGAAGGCACTAGCTCAGCCACAACTGTATCAAAACAGCTTGCACTGGACCTTTGGCCATCATCAGCCTTGTTGAACTCTAGATGACCCTAAAGCCCTTTCCATACTTGGACAGAGTGGAAGACTTCCTTAGCTGGCCCAGGAGAAGACCCACGGTTGGTACCAATACTGACTCTCTCTTTCCAAAAGGAATGGCATGATTGACAGAAGCATCCATGCAACATGCCCTTGTTTGGCCACATATGTAGGCTGTTCAGCCTGAATTTTGAGCCAGCTAAGAGAAACCTTCCTGCTGTTCCCTTGTAGACCTAATAACTGGCAGGCCTTACCGACTTTTGGACTTTTAGTAGCATGAGCTGAGCTAGTCACACGCAAAAAAAATGCTAGAAGCAGCCATAGAGTGGCAACAGTAGCAAAATTACCAGAAGCCACTACCCAAAGAACAGCAGTGTAGATGGTAACAGGAGCGGTTAGCAGTAAGATGGTGGCTGCAAATGTCTCGAATGTGCCTGGGTCAGAAAATGACAGAAAACAAAGGCTGAGAAAACAAAGAGCCTTAGCTGAGAAAGTAGAGACTAGGGCTGCTGGGATTGTTCCAGGAAGCTGTGGTCTTAAGGGCCAACCGTCTCGGGCATCCTAGACCTAAGAACTGTAATACTTGCTGCTGTTAGGCTACGGTCCCAGCAGCTGAGGCCTGTTCATGAGCAAGTACTGTCTTCCTGCTGCCTGCTGCTACCAAACACTACTGCTTACTACAGCGGAGAGATAGAAATCACAAAAGCTGCTCCGTGCAGAAGCTGACATAGTTAAAGTCCAGAGCAAAAAGCCTCCATTCTTAGTGCCTAGAGCTGTGTCTCCAGCTTTGAAACTCAGGAGCGATCATCGAGTCAGTTAGCATTTAGAGTTATCAAGTTCTGGGTCTGCGCATCTACTTCCCAGGTCTTGGGAACTCAAGGGCCTTGGGTCATCATCAGCTGTGATAGTTAAACTTGATTGTCATGTTGATGAAATTTAGAATCACCATAAAAACAAACCTCCGGGCATATCTGTGAGGGAGTTTCTAATTAAGTTAATTGAGGTGGGAATTTCCACCCTCAATGTAGGCAAAACTCTGCCATGGGCTGGGGTCCTGGACCAATTAAAAAGGAGAAAGCGAGTCCAGCAGCCCCATCTCTTTCTTTCTGACTAGGAGACAGTGTAGCCAGTTGTCTCAAGCTGCTGTCCCTGTGACTTTCCTGCCATGAACTACTCACTCCACTGTAAACCAGAATAACCCCTGCCTTCTTCAGTTACTTTTTTCCGAGTATTTTGTCACTGAAGTAAAAAAAAAAAAAAAAAAAAAAAGTCACTGATGCACCAGCCCTGGGGTAGCATCTAGTCATGTACTTAGCTTCCGGGCAGAATAAAGGTCAGTTCATCAGGTTAAGCTAATCTCAGACAAAGCCCAGTCTCGGGTACAGTCAACCGTAGGCTGATATCATACATGCTTGGTCCTTCTGGGTATTTTTTTGTTTTTGTTTTTGTTTTTGTTTTTTTCTAAATGGACAATTACTACCCTGCTATTTTTCTTGCTTCCCTCCACCTCTGTCTCTCTGTCTCTGTCCCCCCCCACACACCTTGTTATTTCCTTTTTGGAAGAAGGAAGGCATCTTCAGATACCTCATATATAAGCCCTTGCTAGCAGTAAGTCCAGCAGTAAGTGGTTACTCTTCCGGAACCTATGTACGGGTGTGCTGTTTCCGTAGGAAGGCTCCTAACAGAATCTAGTTCACCGTAGTGCAGGTATCTGAGTCTGCCAGTGCTTTTGGACCTTTGAACTTGTTCTGTATCACTGCAAACTCTCTGAAGACGGAGTCTATATCCTGCTCACCATTCTACTATTAATATTTACCATGGAGTCCCGTCTATCAGAGTCAGTTAATGAAGACCTCTCAAGTGGTGTATCCTTAGAGGGTAGGAGCAGCCTTCTACCCGAGTGCAGTGATTCTATGGCAACTAAGGTTGAGGTTAGGGACTCAATCCAGGGCTCTGCCATTGTTTCTGATCTAGAGGAAATGATCCAAGTTTTAGTCGTTTTAGTCTTCAGTCTTTCTTTTTTCCTTTTTTTAAAAACAAGGCCGCAAGCATTAGCCTCATAGATGGTTGTGTCTTGTAGAATATTTTCCCCAAGAGATCCAGAATGTGTGGTGCTGACTCAAATGGCATTGTATAGCAACGGTCTTCTCCAGTGAGCATCTCTAGAGAGAGTGGCCAGCTGGAGGGAGGGAACGAAGGGAGCAGTGGAAACTGCCCTCTTAGCGTGGACACTCGCTTTGTTTGAGCTCATCACATGTAGTAGCTTAAAATAAAAAAAATGTCCTCATGAAAGCATCAGCTCCCATCTCCCTTCTGATCGAAGAGGACTGTGTCGCTGCGTTTTTATGTAGGTGTTACAGCCAGAAGAAGGGACAGTGCATCGATGGTGGCAGGGTATGGAAGCTCAGACCTTGGGGTGTGGCTGAATGCTGACAGCAATCCCTACTGTCCTAGGGTTCGGCGGCTGCAAATCTGGAAATGATGAGTTTGGCTTCATGTTGACTATGTGACTTAACTTGTTTTTGTTTACCTTCATTTTTACCTGCTCGCAAAAACCCTTTTTGCTGTCCAGCCCGCTAAGTTGATAGGCTGGGTAAGTACATGCTCTGGGCTCCCTTCTGGACGCACTAGTGAGAAATCAGTATCTTGATCAGCACAGTATTAGGGGGCTGGTGAACATTTGGAGTCACCGCTGCCTCCTACACTGCAGTGCTCATCCACCGCTAGTCGCCGGTTGTTTTCTCAAGTCATTATTTTGTAATAAACATTATCTCATAATAAACTGTAACATTTAGAATTGCTCCAGAATAAGAATATCAGAGGACTGGAAGAACAGAAGATCTTTTTCATTAAGCCTAGAAAGGGAAAAAAAAAACATGATAATGCTAGTGGGAATTCCTTTCGAATATTTGTTTAGGTTGGGTTTAAGCCATCTAGCTGTGAAAATAAACCGTGGTAACAGTAGCAGTATACAGTAATTCCCACAAAGCACATTCAGCATAATTTCTCTTTTTTTATAAATAATAAAACCATAAATAAATATGATTACGCTAAGCTAACATGAAATTATATTCAGGACCCTGGGCCCGATGTTTTTCTCGCCTATCTGCATTTTTCAAGTTCAGTGTCGGCCTGTTCCTGGCTCTGCTCTCCTCTCCCCTCCGTCTCCCCTGCGTAGGTCTCAGCAGTTTATGAACACTTACCTGGAGGCGGGGTGGGGGTGGCATCTGACCTGGCACTGAGGTTGGTGAGTGGGACTTTATCTCCCAGGAGACTGAGAGCACCTTTAAACCTTGCAGAGCTCCGCAGCCTCCCAACCACAGGTCTCACCCTACATCTTACCATGGGTTTGAATGCCATCCAAATCTGACAATATAATTTCCCTATCAGAGTTCTGCATGAGATTTTTGATAATTCTGCTTTTGAAATTATTCTAAAAAACTAGCTCTGATTTCTCCATACTTGTGCGGACTCAGGAATTCTGCAGTGAGAGGGCGTGCTGACAAATGATTTCCAACTGTAATGACTTTCATCTGAATGCTAAATTTGACAAGAATTGTCCTAATACAAAAGTTATGGGTATTTAATGAAATAATTCTTTATTTTAGATAATAGGCTTCCCATTGTATGGTAGCATAAAACATTTTTAGGCCTCCAGCATTACTATGGATATCTTATGCATCAAGTACCCAACTGATAATGTAGCCACAGTGAAGAGAATGGTCAGGGGTCCCCTCTTTTATAATGTAAGTAGGTAAAGGGTTCTTCCTGAGGAACCCAGTCTTCCAAAGGCCACCACTACATAGACATTCTGTCTGTCTTTGTGTAGGTAGGGTCATTCTAACCTTTTCTTTTTCTTTTTCTTTTCCTTTCCTTTCCTTTTCTTCTTTTCTTTCTTTCTTTCTTTCTTTCTTTCTTTCTTTCTTTCTTTCTTTCTTTCTTTCTTTCTTTCTTTCTTTCTTAGGTTTTTATCAAGACAAGGTTTCTCTCTGTAACCCTAGCTGTCCTGGAACTCACTCACTCTATAGACCAGGCTAGCCTTGAACTTAGAGATCCACCCGCCTTTGCCTCCCGTGTGCTGAGATTAAAGGTTTATGTCACCACTGCCCAGTGATTGCTATCTATTAAAAATAATAATAATAATAATAATAATAATAATAATAAAATAAAATAAATGTTTAAAAGTTCCCTGACAAGGGCTGAGAGGCACACTGATTGGTGGGTACAGAAATCTCAAAAGCAGTTTGATATTATGCCCAGTTAGCAAACTGATTGTAGTTGGTTCTTTCCTGGGGCCTGTGACCTTCCCCACTATGGATTGTAGCTTAGGTTTCCAGTACTAGGCATCACTTTGCCCTGTGGACTTGACCTTCAGTTCAATCAGAAAACAATTGATTGTCCCCAATCATTTGCACCAATGGGCCTATCTTCCCAGACTGGTTGTGGTTATAGCTGGCAGAGTTCACCGCTGGCTAGGACTGTTAATGGACTTTTCTCCCCCAGGCAGCCCGCCTAGCACCTTCCAGCACTCTAAAAGCTAGCCAGCGGGGAGAGAGTCCAGGTCAGGTTTCAGCTTGATTTCTCCACATTCTGTAACCAACTCCTGTGGTACCCACAACAACAAAAGCAGTAGCTATAGCCTCTATTGTCTCGGGAATCTTTGGGACCACCCTGAGCAATTTGTAGGAGGGTATTCCATAGTTGATGCTGGGATTTTTTGTTTCATAATGCATGCTCTGGAAGGAGCATTATCCCCCTCCCCACAACCCCCCCCCCCCGTAAGGTACATCCATCAAGCTCCTTCTGGATATATATATATATATATATATATATATATATATATATATATATATATTTGGTTTTTCGAGACAGGGTTTATCTGTGTAGCTGGAGCTATATTTTTACTAAGCATCCTTAGTGTTAGTTATCCTTGCCCCATTCCCTCATCTGCTCTACCTTCCCAATCCTCTTGCCACTCAAACCTCCCTCCCCAGCCCTTCACTTTTCTTTCTTCGTGTAAAGAAGATCACTTTGACAGTGACTGAGGGAACTGTTTGGCTTCATCGGAGGCAAATGGCTCCTCTTGGAGATTCAGAGGAAGGGTCTTACTTGAGAAGATAAGGGCGGAGGGCCCTGCACCCACAGCCTCTATAGAATCCTAGACAAGATAGAAAGGGCAGCCCTGGTAGAACTTTCAGCAGTAGAGTGTGACAGTGACCTTCAGCCCTGCCTCAATGCCAGAGCTGCCCCTTGAGCGTTATTCAATATGTGGCCAAGGATGTCCTTGCGCTTCTGATCCTGCTGCCTCCTGCTCTTAGGTGGTGGGATCACAGGCTTCCCTACCATGCCAGTTTTACACGGTGCTAGGTATCAGGATTGAACCTATAGTTTTGTACACCCTGGGCAAGCATGCTACCCACTGAGTTCCAGCTCCATCACCAGTTCCAGGGCAATCTTTCTAGTTTCTGAATCACTTAGAGTCCAAGAGTCTTGAACCACTTCTGTGTACACCCCTATTCACCTCCAGCCTCAGGAACCTGACTATGCTTAAGCCACCCAGGCCTTCCTCTTCCCCCAGACATCTCTATGGAGTCTTGCTTAATACAACCGCCACCATCACCAGAGGCTTATCCTATTTAATCGGATTGTTCCCTCCCAAACTAGAACTGTCTACGTTTGCAAAGGCTCTGTTCCCTGTTCATGCCCTAAGAATGCTGGGAAGCTCTCTGTATAGCCCACCATGAAGTAAGCACACTGATTGGAAACTGCTAAGTTCACTGTCCTTCCCTGTCCTTGCCCGAATGTTACTTACCAGAACAAGGGCCATATGTGGCCATTTGAAGATCAGAAAGCTAGGTATCTGGTGATGTAGAGGAAGAGAAAGCTAGGCTTCTGGCCTGGGGCAGTGCATTGGAAAGGTTTGAGCTGCTGTGTCTATAAGTCCTGGGGCATCTTGGCTACCAGGCTAATGCTTTATTCATTGGGCTGCAATGGCATCATTAAGAACCCATTAGCTTAAAGAGTAACTAACTTGTTCTCTGTGACTCTACTAAAGGAAATGTTAAGTAGGATGAGCCACTGGTTCAGGCTGGTCAGGGTCTGATCTGGATTTTATTGCAAGTAGATTTCCATAAACTAAAGGCTATGCCCAGGGCTTTTTGGAAATAGATAACTCATTTACCAGGGTTTGCAGCTATTTAAGGGTCAGGTATTTACCTGGGACAATTAAAATGTTTCACTTTGTGTCTTAATTTGTTTTCCACCCACCCATGGGTCAGGTATAAAATGAGGACATAATGAAAACTCGGAGTCACCCACAGCAAATGTGGTAAATTTTTTTTTTGTAAGAAGGTAATAATGTCTGCAGAAAATGTCTTCTGTGTATCAATGTGGCCAAGAAGCATGTAACGGATACTATCCTTTTATAGTAGATATGTATAATATTCTTGTTTAATGTGCTTGCCTGTGTGCTCTGTATGAAGGATTCGTGTCTCTTGATAGCGTTATCTTCGAATCCTAGAAGCCACCTGAAATCATGCTCAGACATGGCCGCCTCTCTCTACAGGAGCCTTCCCCTGGTCTCTCTTGCTCAATTTCAACAGCCCATGGCTTTGTTGTTGCAGGTAAAGCTTGCATTTACCAATAGCTTTTTTGCTTGGTGTGCTCCATGGAGCCCCCCCTCCCCAACCTGTGAATGTAAAGAGAGAAGAGAGTGAGAATTCAGAAAAGGCTTAACAGTGGTGGGGCGATGGCTGTGTCCTTGCTTATGTTCATAAATGTATCTATGTCTTGCTTAGTCGGCGGTGGAGAGCCAATAACCTTCTTCCAGGGATAGCTGGCTCATTTTTTTTTCTCTCTAAGGCGGCCCATGAAGCTGGCCTGAAGCCAGAAGTCAAATTTAGATCTCTTCCCCAGGTGAGGGGATAGGTAGAGGGGGATAATCCCAGAACTCTTTGAAATGGTGGGCAGTTACTCACCGTCTCCAGCTACAAATGGGAGTGCCTATCAAGAACGTTTTGGAGACATCTGTACTGGGAGGAATTGGAACTGATGAATTTCAAGTACCATATAATTCTGCACACCACAGTGCTCTGTGAACCGAGGTGTGTTCATCAGGAATCCCAGGAGCTCTGCTGTAACGAGGGCTCATCAATTCAGGCTTAGGTTTCCGGGTAATGGTGCTTCTTTTAATAACTCACTCACCATCAGGGTAGGGGAGTGGTAATTGGCTTAGTATTGATATATTTGGAAGGTAGAAAGCAACCCAAGAGAGATCAGATAGTAGTAGATGAAGGTTGCTGACTAACATCTGTCCGTGAGATCACTGGTGGATATTGTATTTTCCACAGTCTTCACATATAACGTTGCCCTTTCTTGGAAACCCGAAGTAGTCTCTGTGTGGAAGGTCATGGATTTTAAAAACAGTCTCCAGAGACTTAAGAGTTACAAATGGTCAAAAGAGCATGCAGGCCCCTCTCCTTTCTGTTTTTAATGGAAAGAGCAGAGCTTTTTTTCCCCCTGAAGGTCTCAAGATTGTTCTCTGAGCATTTGTTCAATCTAGAAGCATAAATGCAGGCTTTCTGAAAAGCAGAAGCTTCCTGAGAAAAGTAATTGTACCTGTCATTTCTCTCCACACAAATACACAAATACACACACACACACACACACAGAGAGAGAGAGAGAGAGAGAGAGAGAGAGAGAGAGAGAGAGATGGGTTGAGGGAAGAGAGAGTATGTGTGTGATGTTGAATATTATCTTTCCTGCATCAAAAGTAATTGAGTGTGCTCTCCTGCCCATGCTTGTTCACTTACATGGACACATCTCCGCTGGTTGCGTTCTTAGGCTGTGTAATTTCAGAGGATCCCTGCCTCCTTGCCTGCCCATGTCTGTACACCCTTGCCCTGAAGACACGGCAGCATGGTGAGGGTGAGGTAATGCCTCATCCATTGTGTGGTTGTTACTTCCCTAAGATAAAAGGAAGACGATTTGCAGCTTAAAATTGGCTGCTTGACAAAGTAGAAGGATGGAGGATATAATCACAGTCCCAGTAATGGAGTTCAGTGTCTGAGAACTGGCCAGATCTGCTTTTCATCTTCTGTGGCCCATGCCAAATTGAAAACTCTCCTTTCCTCCAGTGATTTCACCTCCTTCCTACTATACATTTATGCCTCTGTCATGTTAATGTACGGCTTAGTGGGCCTGGAGATGCAGTTATTTATAGCTCTGAGCTCATTCAAATAGCAGCTGAAAGCAACCTCACCAAGGGAATGTGCCCTTGACCCTGCTCTGGTCACCAAGGACATGTGGGACCTGAAATCTCCATAAAAGACTTTTTGAGGGCACCAAAACTTTCTTCCCAACTGTTTTTCCTGACACCAGTCCATCTGCATTCTAGGTTTCAAGAGACATCCTCGCTATTGCGTTCTTTAGCTTTCAACGCCCCCAGTTTTGAGGTTGAACCCTATCACTGAGCTCCTTGGTGTTTGATGTCCCCCTTTCTCTACTTTTCCTTCCCTTTCCTCTTCTCATCCATACATGTATTTGAAAGTGTGTAGCTATATAGTATTTATGTGGAGGGAGGTGGTGGGGGAGGGCCTGCTGTGTCTTGTCTCCTTGCTGGTCACTGATGAGTGGCATCCTCCAAAGTTTAGTATTGGCTAATGAAGGGGAAGGGTTCAGACTTAGATCCCTTCTCGGGGGAAGGGCTCAGGCAGAGGGCGGAGCTAATGAGCCTGTGAGGTGAGAAGTACAAGGAAGGCACAGGATGGGAGCAGAGAAGAACCCCTGTGTAACCCCTTTGTCTTCTTCCCTTAAAGAGAACATAGAAGGGAAAAGATACACAGAATACGTATGACACCTCTTCTCCGTGACACTGTGATGGGAATGTCTAACCTGACCGTTTTTTGAAAAGTCTGCAGTGATCCTATAACTGTACAAGTAAAAGGGGGGGATTAAAGAAGGGGGTTTGAGTCTGTGAATTCCATGGGAATTCACACCCTATCAAATGTGGGGGGTGTCATTTGATAGGGTAACGACCTCTGCTTCCTCCCTTTTCCTAAGAATGATCCTCCTGGCTTTGTTCAATAGAGTATTTCTACTTGAGACAGAGCAGGGTAGCTGGAGAGCTGGCTCAGCAATTGAGAGAACTTGTTGACCTTGGGCAAGGCCCTGGTTTGGTTCCCAGTACCTGCCTGGTAGCTCCAACCAACCATCCATAGCTCCAGTTCCAGGGGCTCTATTGCTGCCCTTTGACTCTTCTGGCACAAGGCATGCGCATGGTACATATACATGTATAGGCAGGTGTACTGGCTAGCTTTGTGTCAACTTGACACAGCTGGAGTTATCACAGAGAAAAGAGCTTTAGTTGGGGAAATGCCCCCATGAGATCCAGCTGTGGGGCATTTTCTCAATTAGTGATCAAGGGGGAGAGGCCCCTTGTGGGTGGTGCCATCTCTGGGCTGGGAGTCTTGGGTTCTATAAGAGAGCAGGCTGAGCAAGCCAGGGGAAGCAAGCCAGTAAAGAACTTCCCTCCATGGCTTCTGCATAAGCTCCTGCTTTCTGACCTGCTTGAGTTCCAGTCTAGCATCCTTTGGTGATCAACAGCAGTATGGAAATGTAAGCCAAATAAACCCTTTCCTCCCCAACTTGCGTCTTGGTCATGATTTTTGTGCAGGAATAGAAACCCTGACTAAGACAGCAGGCAAACACTAGGGCACATAAAATAAGTCAATGTAAAGTTTAAAGTATATTACTGCTTAACAAATATTCCCATTAATTTGTTCTTTCTCAAACTCTCCACTAAAACCTTAGTTTTATTCTTTACCATTAATTAGCAGATAGTGACCATTAATAAGCAGTCAGAATCCTGTATATTTACCAGACTTAAAAACTTTGTAATTTTTTTTTCATCTAGGATCCTAGGGTGTCTCTATTAACATCTATCTCTTCCTTACCACCTTTAAGCTATTTCAAAGCGTTCCCAATTCTCAAAGAATTAAGAAGCACTGTAGAGTTTGTAGACATTTCTGCTCTGAGTATTGTGCTTGATACCTTTAGAGTGGGCAAGCATGATGAATCTTCTTCATCATCCTGACCTTAGAGTTGACTGGAGAGTGGTTCTAAAGTGGAGTGCCCTGGGAGGATAGAGGCGAGAGTCCATCTCCTGCCTTCTCCTGTGAGGATACCAATGGCATTTTGCCTCAATGTCATTGTGACTTATACTCTATACCTTTTCCTGTGAACCCCCTGATATTCTGTGGCCTGGTATAGCTACTTATCTCTAAATCTGTCCCCCTCTGCTGACGACCACCGCCGATCCTTTCCCTATTCCTCTAAAGGTGTCAGCTTTTGTGAGTTCTTATCATGGTTTTGGTTGCTGTTTATCTGGTTTTTGAGTGTTTTCATGTAAAAAATGTGGGTTTTTTTCCTCCCTCCCTCCCTCTCTTCCTTCCCCCTCTCTTCCTCCCTTCCTTCCTTCCTTTCTTTTTGATGTGTGTGTATATACACATATCATGTGCATATATGGGTGTCTTCATTTATGTATCTCTCTGTACCACGTGCATACAGTGCCCGTGGAGACCAGAAAAAGGCATCACATTCCCTGGGACTAGAATTACAGATGTTTGTGAGACGCCATGTGGGTACCGAGAATCAAACCCAGATCGTCTTGAAGAGTAGCCAGTGCTCTTAACTGTTGAGCCATCTCTACATCACTCCCCCACTTATTTTCTCTCCCCCTCCCCCAGCTTTAAAGCATGTTTTGAAGAGCAGTTTCATTCTTTCCCCAGATGTCCAGATTCCTCTTATCTCCTGAGCAGTAAAACACTCAGTGGTGAAGGTGAATTAGAAGTGGATGCTCACAGCCATCTATTGGATGGAACACAGGGCCCCAAGGGAGCTAGAGAAAGTACCCAAGGAGCTGAAGGGATCTGCAACCCTGTAGGAGAAACAGCAGTATGAACTAATCAGTACACCCCAGAGCTCGTGTCTCTAGCTGCATATGTAGCAGAAGATAGCCTAGTCAGCCATCGTTAGGAAGAGAGGCCCCTTGGTCTTGCAAACTTTATATGCCCCAGCACAGGGGAACGCCAGGGCCAAGAAGCAGGAGTGAGTGAGGAGGGGAGCAGGGCTTGGGGAGGGTATAGGGCCCTTTTGGGATAGCATTTGAAATGTAAATGAAGAAAATATCTAATAAAAAAATTAAAAAAAAAAGAAAAGAAAGAAACCAAGGGAGAAACACTCTGTAGAGCTTGTCTTTGTGGTCTGTGTTTGTGAAAAGAAAACAGAATTTTACTAAACAAATATAAAACACAGCTTTTCCGTTGTCCTCCAGTGGGAAGGCTGCTCTGGAGTTCCCTGGTTCACCACTGGAAGAAGAAGAGCTCCTTCCTTATTATCATAGACAGTAGCTTTAAAAGCATGGCACTGACATATAAGTAGCGTATGTCTCGTTGTATAATATCCCATCGTTCTAATCTATGAAGTGTGTCTGTAACCTGATGACAGTGTCCTCCTGCTGAACACCAAAACTAGATATTTTCTTGGTGATAGGGAAAAATGATTTGGGGATAAAAATGCTGGGGTTTTTTTTTTTTTACAACATACATAAATTATAACTAATAAAGAACTTCTAACAAATAAGGCTTTGACAATCATGTGATATAAGTTTGCTTTGATCTCATTTCTTTTAAAGACATTAATAAAACTGATTCTCACATTGTATAGATTTTTCTATTACAGTAGGTATAGGTATACCCCTAAGGAAGTAGATCAAACAGATCTGTTTTTTTTTAATCCAATATTTTCAAAACCTAACCGATTTTTGCCCCATTTAACGGAACATTTTTTTTTTTTGTATGTGTGTGTGAACAAGCACAGGTGAATTTTCTTTTTTAAAGTATTTTTTCTTGATACATATGGAGCTGGAACGGTCTAGCACGGGGAGCAGCCCATGCTTCTCCTAAACTAGAGTACTTTTGTAGGTTTGATGAGAATGAAAATGTTTTTGCTTGGTTGATATAACTGAATGAGATACTGAGCGAAAATATATCTTGTTGGAGATTTGTGAAATTAGGTGTAAGGTTTTGGCCTTTGATGTAGTTCACTAAAGAACAGGTTGGAGGTCCATTAAGCCCGGGCAGAGCTTCCCTGTAATCCTTGGCATTCCGTATGTCTGATTGCTTTGTAATAATAATCCCTCAGTAAAACCTGTAAGCAGAAACCACCAATTTCATAATTTTTCAGGAAGCTCTTAAAAGCTTTTGTATTTGCATCAAAAGAAAAAGAGCTGGAGAGGAAAAAAATTATACATCTTTTATATGATGTTATTTTACAGGAGAATTGTGGGGAACAAAATAGCTTGCTACAATTTAGGTGTGGTACAGAAAACTAGGGCAACACTTACTTTTAGAAATATCAAGTGTTATTCACTGTTTTATAATTAATTACATAATTATACACCAGAACACAAAGATCCCTGGATACCTTAATAGAAACACTGCACTTCCAAATAAAATAACAATAATTATCACCTACCGTATTCAGAGTACTTTATTAGCCGTAAATCTTAGCTCCCCATATCTGTGCATAAATAAACATCATTAAGAATATTAATCTTTCCTATAGTTTAGAAATAAGAAAACCAAGACAAAGAAGTTGGTTTGAATGATCAATTAAGCATCCTGCTTTGAATGATTTGGAGAGGCTAGAGTCACCCAAAACAAGAGGTGTTAACAAAGGACAAAAGTCACTCTTGCTCCCATTTATAAATTTCCAGGCAGTCATTAATATTTACAGTATTCCCTCTGTTCAGACCCATGTGACTAAATCCATATAAAATGTAAAATCAGTATCCTGGCAGTCCCGATAATTTTAAATACCCGGTAGGGATGAACTTACTTCAGGACACTACTCTAGGTGCCTGAAGTTGTATATAGATAGCTACCTGAAGTTGTAGGCAATTAAAACCATTGGGTTGTGATACTGGAGAGCTATAATAAGCCGAAAGTCCCCAGGTTCAAGATAGGGGTAAATGAAAGTTTACAAGCCACATCCTGCTGATAAAGCAATCTTTTTGAGATAGCAGCGTTTGTTAAGGTGTCTGTGAAAGATAGAGACTGAGGCCATGCCCCTCCCCTCCAGGGCCTTCAGTGCTCCTCTGTAGAGCCAGAACCACGACCGTGAGCATTACCACTAGAACAGACAGAGTAGAGCCAAGACAAGCTAATGCCGTGCCTGAAACACTGGAGGAAAAAAAAGTCAAGGTTAAGCATAGCCAGAGAGGCACTAGCCATAAAGCCGATAAAGTAAGGAGATACTCTGTGATAGAGTGCTTCAGAACTGCAAACTCACTGGGGAGGGCGGTGGGGTGATTGATGCCCATTTGGGGACACCTGAGCTGGAGGATGGGAGGAGTCAGCTACACTTCATTTAGGGAGCCAAGTAAGACAAATAGTGACCTTGTGACATCCAAGGCTGCTCTGCCACAGGACTGTTGGGGAGAAGAATGAGACGGGCTCTGAATCTGGCCCTGCCTCGGTGCCCTGGAATGGTTGGAGCCCAGAGAAAAGCACTCTGAGGCTTCACTGTAGTGCCAACGGGCGAGCAGCTGCAGAGCACACACTCAGGCTTGCTATGGACTTGCTGAACGTGGTTCGTATGGAAAGGCTCTGTCCTGTGGTATCCGTTGCCCATGATAATCGGTGGACAGTGCACAGGCACGTTCTACATTCATTAGGAAGTGGTGTTTAAAAGGAAGGTTTGACGTATGTGTTCTGAATACAGTTTGCACCCCAAATTGGAATCGTCCACTGCTAGGTGATAGGTAATTGGGAGAAAAATTCCCCAGCATCTCATTGACCCCCTTAATGATAGCTAGAGGTTAGTTGAACTACCAAAACCTCATGTTCCTTGTATACCTGTCCGAGAGATACTGAGGTCAGAGCTGGCGTTTGACTTGAACTGACAAGAAGCTGTCTGGCATCATTAAGGAATAGAGCTACTGATACTCGGCCCTTAGAGTCAAAGAATATGAAATATTCAAGCTTCACACTTTAAAAAAACAAAAAACAGAAAACAAAAAACTACAACATTTACTTCTAAAAGTATGAACAGAAATGTGACTGGGTGTGGGGGTGAGTACATTTGCATGTAAACAAAAACAAATATTTAACTTCAGTTGTCATCTCAGACAGAGATGGGTCAAACGGTCACCAGGGTTTGATTATATGCACTTAGGCTGTGAATATTGCATGGTTAGCCTTTGCATCTGTAAGGTGGGGGAGGGGATGGGGGAAGCATAGACCCTTTGTAACGTCACTGTATGTTGTATTCTCATTTATATTTACTACAAAACATTGTTTTGTTTGCTTGTTTGTTTTTTTTTTTTTTCAAGAAAGGGGTTTCTCTGTGTAGCCCTGGCTGTCCTGGAACTCACTCTGTAGACCAGAGTGGCCTTGAACTCAGAAATCTGCCTGCCTCTGCCTCCCAAGTGCTGGGATTAAAGGTGTGCGCCACCACGGCCCGGCTACAAAACATTTTGAGTATAATAAAGTACATATCTCTATCTAAATATAGACATGTGCACATACCCTGCATATATATGTATACGTGTGTGTGTGTGTGTGTGTGTGTGTGTGTGTGTGTGTGTGTGTGTGTGTGTGCCAGGTAATGCTCGGGAAAATTTGAGCTGAACAAATTTGAGCCCGTTAAATTCATAATCCTACAGAACTAAAAAAACAAACGTTTTGCCTCTGCTACTGCAGCCTGTAGATTTCTTCCCGGACAGGCCCTGCCATTCTTTTCTGGCTTGCCTTTTCTAATGATTTAACAGACTTACAGAAAAAGGGTTCCCACATTTTTTATTCTCCCTCCCCATTTTTTTTTTGTCCTCGGTGAATACATTTCACAGACGGCCGTCTTCCAAAATAACAACATCAATTAATTTTTTTTTTAACTTGAAAAGAAATCGAGTTCACCCTCGTCTGCCCTGGCTATTGGTGTGCAGTGCGTGGAAGAGGCTGTGCTGGCCCTGATAAGGCCCACAAGCAAAGAGGCTGCTGCAGGAGACTAAGCCCTAACCCACTCAGACGATACTGTTTCCTGAGGCAGCCCTGGGCCAGGCGAGGTGAGTTGACCTATAAGTCTCCTGAGCAAAGAGAAACAGTGACACAACACCAGGTCAGGACAGAAGCCCTTCAGGTCTGAGCCTGTCTGCTGGAAGTGGATCTCTGTGGTTCGTTTTGTGTTTAAATAGACAACTGTCTTCTTCAGGAGGTGTGCTCCCTTCTCTAGGACTTACCTCACCAGTCTTCTCTTTTGCAGAGTCCAATGATCTTCGAGGGGACCCTCCGCTCAGCTGTCAAAGCACCCCGACGCCCCAGGGTGCATGCAGTTCAATGGTAGATGCAGCTGGATTTGATAGCGTTGCCCAGTGTCCACAGGAGCTTCGTCAGATGATGGCTGCAGGTAAGTGTTGGTGGCCAGTGGAAGACACAATCGAGATTTTGAAAGTCCACGTTGAATCAGGGGCCAGAGTCTAGGGAAATGAGAGGACTATGAAACCCAAGGGGGAAAAAAAAAGTATAAAATCAAAGTTAGCACAGATTTCTGATTTTCTTTTTTCTATTTAATTTCTACTATTTGTTTTCTAGTTTTCTTTACTGATTTTATTAGCCAGTATTTATAAAACATATTCTAAAAAAAAGAGACTCTGAATTTGAAAGAGAACAAGGAGGGTTTATGGGAGAGGCTAGACGGAGGAAAAGGGAGGGGAAAAATAAAAATATATAATCTTAAAAGTCATTTTAAATAGATACATTTCCTTCAAGCATGGTTCTGAACCTTCCTAATGCTGAGACCCATTAATATAGTTCCTTGCGTTGTATTGACCCCCAACCATAAAACTATTTTTGTTGCTGCATTATAAATATAATTTTGCTACTGTTATGAATTGTAACATAAATACCTGTGTTCTCTGATGGTCTGAAGCAACCCCTATGTGAGGGTCATTCAGCCCCCAAAGGGGTCACGACCCACAGGTTGAGAACTTCTGCCTCCGAGGGCCTATGCTTCAGCGATCACCTTAGCGGCTTGGCCAGGGCATGTCCTATTCCTTGACACCTGTATTCTTGTTTAGAAGAGATGCCAGGCCCAACAAAATCCTCAGAAGCAGATGTATTATCCATCTTGTTCTGCCAGGCAGTTCACGTGCCAGCACTTTGTTCTAGGCCCTGTCTAGAGCAAGCATTGCCTCACGGGTCGGAGGAAAGTGACCCTTCTCTTCTCCCCAGAGGTGTCTCTTTAATGGCATGCTGCAAACAATACAGATTCCCCACCATTAAGCATCTTTCTAGAAAGTTCCTCGGAAGCACTTCTTCATCCTTCCGCCCCTATGCTTCTGCCCAGATGCTTTAACATCTGCAGAAATTATTGGCATAGTATAGATTGCATTGCCTTTTTTAAAAAATGTCTCAGCAACAAGTTAAATTAGGCCTCATGTCTTTAGGAACGTGATTTCCTTTAACGGGAAGGGCCTTGCCTGTCAACACTAAGCTGAGTTTGTTTCTCCCGCAGCAGCTGATGGTTTGGGGAGCATAGCCCTAGATACCGCCCAGCTCAACATGTCCGTCACCGATCCCACAGCCTGGGCCACAGCTATGAATAACTTGGGCATGGTTCCCGTGGGGTTGCCTGGACAGCAGCTCGTGTCTGGTAAGCATTCTCCTGGTTTCAAAGATGCTTTGCAAGACTGCCAAACACTGTGGGTGACAGGTGTTCCGTGGTAATCTCCCTCCATGCCAGCGTTGAGTACGGCCTGTGGTTTTTGACCTGACTGTGTCCGGCTGGCTGCATTGGAGATTGTTTTCTTCTGCACCCTGATTTTTGCAGACTCAGCAACCCTGACCCTTACCACCCTTGATACATAGCCCATCTTATCTCCACAGCCTTGCTGCGACGGTCGCACTTTCAAATTGGTAGATGAGATGGCTTGTACCTGCTTCCCAGTCTGTGAAACTTAGTCTTGTACAGCGCCCTATTTGACCGCCATCTCCCTTGGGATAGCTCTGAAGTTGCTCCCATGTTTGGTTGCTTCTTTTGCTCATGCTTCCATGTAATGAAACATGGAAGTTGAAGATGAGTGTTGAAGGTCACTCTTCTAGCCATGAAGAGACATGTGTAGAAACTCAACTCAACTGACACTACATTCAGACACCACTGCCTGTCGCACTTTGAAACAGTAATTCAGAATAGCCGATGGATGGCATATTTAGAAATATCACAAATCCAAAGGTCATTGAAAGGTTTTACTTCTTAGTTCTACACTTATTTATTGGGGGTTTTAGGTGTGTTTTGTAAAATAGGGTTTGAAAAATAATATGTGTATGTGTGTATACATACATATATGTATATGTGTGTATATATATGTATATACACACACACAGACACACACACACACACACACACACACGCACACATATACTTGTAAGTATCAGCAAAAAGCATGTCTTGATAAAAACGTGACTGGTGATGGGATTTGGTGGTAGGTAGTAAGATGTAAAGTGTCAGTTTGCTGGTTGGTCACTGGGGCTCTGAAGGAACCAGCAATGATGGGAGATGAGCGTTGTTTGTAGAGAAGGTGGGACTCATGTCTACTTAGCAAATACTCACGGAGGCTCTAGCGGGTACATAGGCCTCAGCAGTCAGCAGATGGGCTGTTCCCCATCCTCTTGGGATGTGACTTGGTGGGATGACCACTGGCAACTACACTGCAGGATGTGTTTAAATATCAGAATAATTGTCTTTGTCTAGATGAGGTAGATGGTATGTACTAAAGGGGAATCGGGTGTCACTGGAATGTTGAATTCCATCCACAACGATAAGTCCCATCTGTCCTTCATTCTTTCCTTCCTTCCTTCATCCATGCCTCAGTCTCTTCCTCCCTTTTTGTCAACAATGTGCATAAAAACCCTAAATTATCTACATTAAGTTCTATGTGTGCAGATATATAGTTTCTTTTTTACATGTTTAAAAGTCATTTTATGTGATTTGGCAGCATATAACTCTGTATACTACATGTCTGCCCGGGGCCCATAGAGGCCAGAAGAAGGCACTGGATCCCCCGGAACTGGAGTCATAAACAGTTATGAACCAATTTGTGAGCTCTGAGAACGGACCCCAGGTCCTCTGGAAGAGCAGTCAACGTTTCTATCCACTGAGCCTCTTCTCCATCCCCATGGTTCCTGTTTACCACAGCAAGAAGGAACCTGTGAGGAGATAAGAGTTAGGAAAACTGAGACAAGAAAGAAATCAAAGGAAAGAGGTTAGAGTGTAGCAGTTCAGATGGTGCACAGCTATAATTCCAACACTAGGGATCTGAGGCAGAGCGAGTATGATCTTTTAGCCAGCTTGGCTACTTGGCTAGTGAAATCACAACTTTTAAAAATGCTGTGGCTAACCAGTACCCCCGGGGTTTGTGTTTCTAGCTGCATATGTAGCAGAAGATGACCTAATCGGCCATCAGTGGGAATAGAGGCTCCTTGGTCTTCCAAACTCTATATGACCTAGCACAAGGCAAGGCCTGGGCCAAGTAGTGGGAGTGGGTGGGTAGGGGAACAGAGGTGGGGGGAGGGGTATGGGAAACTTTTGGGATAGCATTTGAAATGTAAATAAAGAAAATAATAAAAAAAAAAAAAAAGAAAAAATAAAAATAAAATAAAATAAAATAAAAAAATAAATAAATAAAAATGCTGTGGACTTAATATATTCCACAGCTGTTCTCCTGTACAGGTGGGCGTGCACACACCCGGGGCACTCGCTGTCTATGAGTTGTTAATGAGTTAATCCAGGCCCTGTTCTCAGCAGCTCATCCTGGCAGATCCTTCCTTTTGATCACATGCGGGTTCAGATTTTGATTCCCCACTTAGCTTTGCCCAGTTCCCTAATTGAAATACTCAGACAGCAGAAATTACTTCACTCTCAGCTCCCATTTCTCCCAGAAAAACATGTGACTTCCAGCGTAAGCTCAAACCTCAATAATTCATTATTTTGCCTCACAATTTTGAGTCTTCTGACACTTTAACCATGACCAATTTATGATTTTCCTAGCAACCTACCATGAAAAGAATTACAGCCCTACTCGTTATAGAAGATTTACCGTATCTGCCCCGATTGCGTTCTCTATCTCCCGCATTAGCTAGACTGCTTACGCGGGTTTCGAGCCTTTCACTGTCTCTCCCTGGTCCTCTGGCTCACCTCTGCAGCCCGACTAAGTGAGCAACACTTTGCTGTGTTCTCAAGAGCAGCTAGCTTCAGTTACTGACTGAGCATCAGGTCTGGTTCTGTTGAGACCGCCTGGTATTGGTGCATTTTCCTTGTATTATTTTTTTCCTGTGCAAATATTTCAGTCATTGTAAATATGGAATATTCTCTTATGTTCTTTTCTGTGAATGTAGTACCGTCAGCCATTTTCCATTGTATGCTTTCATGTTACGGTAAATAAGCCGTTAGGTCGGTAGCCTCGCGTTTTGAGTGCTTTTTCCATTTCTACTTTCTCTGTTGTTGTTCTGAGTGTGTTCCTTTAGAGAACATAGTTTCCATCGTGTAAAAGCATCCTGAACCTTTTCTGTCACGTGATCATATCTGTTAGGACCTACCATAACACTAAATGAGGCAGCTTATACAAAATGTGTATCTGTTTGTAGCATATTAACTAAATGCTTGTCTTTTATCCTGTTTTTTTCCCTTTATAAGTTTTTTGACAGTTGTATACATATAATAATGACCTTCAGTCATTTCCACCCCACAGGTCCTTTTCTCATCCCCCTCCTCCTTCCTCTGAAACTCCTGAGAAGGTTACAGCCTTGAAGAAAATGACCCTTTCTCCCCCAGTAACCAGGAGTTACTCAGGAGGGAGGGGGCCTCATGAACCACACCCCCACGTGACAAATGTTGACATCCCCAGCCCATCCCCTGCCTGCGTAGGTCTTATGCTGGCAACCACTTGCCGCAGCAGGCTCATGAATCCAAGGCTTGGGCTCTAACTTAGGGTGACATGATGTCCCACTTAGGGCCTGCCACTCTTCCATCACCTATACTAGGCATTTGAGACAAGTAAGAGATTGTTTAACTGTGTCACCCACTACAATTAGTTTCTATAATGAAGACCAAGGACAGCCCTGCTTTAAGGATATAAACCTGAGCATTTGGAAGGTACTTTGACAGGCCATAGAATCAGCTAACCTGGGCTAAGACTGAACCAACAGTCAGGGACTCCATATGGGTCTAATGCACACTTGTCGTGGTTGTGTGGGGATCCTAACGGTACAGGGCTGTTATGACCCTTTTGCCTGCTTCTGGGACCCTTTTCCTCTTTCTGGGGTTTTCTCATCCAGACTTAATATAAAGGGGTGTGCCTAGGTTTATTGAAACTTGATATGCCATGCTCGGTTGAGATCCCTAGGAGGCCTGCCCTTTTCTGAAAAGAAGGGGAGGAAGGGTGGATTTGGGGGAAAGAGGAAATGGTGGGGAGGGCCTGGGAAGACAGGAAGGAGGGAAACTACAGTCAGGATGTAATATATGAGAGAAGAGTAACAAGCGAATGTTTAAAAAAAAAAATTAAAGACAAGTTTGAGGGACCTTGAAATCTGGCTCAGCAGTTAAGAGCACACTGGCTGTTCTCAGAGAGGGCATGGGTTTGGTTCCTAGCACCCGTGTGGTGACCTACAGCCATCTGTAAGTCCAGTTCCAGGGGATTTGGCTACCTCTTCTGCTTTGGGTGAGCACCAGGCATGCATACAATACATATACATGCACGTAGGCAAAAGATTCACATATCTAAAAAGTACAAGTACCAAAAAGAAAGCAGCTTTATTTCATGACCACCTAGCGAAACGATAGTATCAGCTTCACCATTAGGGCCTACCACCTCCTAGCCAGGTCTACAGAATCAGCCCACTCCCCTGAAAGGGGCCCCAGCCAGGCCTAGAGAACCATGGATCACTTCACTCCTATGAAGCCCCTTTTTCTTTAGTTTTTGTTTTAAAAAAATATAAATGTATTACCATGAGCATTTTAAAGCACAGTCAGGACTGTTCATCTATTAAAATTAGTTTTCTTGGTTGCTTCTTATAGGTAGAACTAGTAGGTCAAAGAAGACAATATTTCAATGTTTCTTACTATACACTAGGCAATTAATTTCCATAAAACTCAGTTACATTTAATTTACTAATTTCATTTGCAAATCTGGCATGCTAGTCCTTCACTTTATATTCTCTCAGCATATGAATTCTGTAAGGAGATTCCCATGAAGGACCATGCACTGAAGGCTTGGTCTCCAGAGTATGGCCTAACTGGGAGGTGCTGGAGCCTTTAGGAGATGCGGCGTAGTGGGAAGAAGTCAGGTCTTGGGATATGCCCTTCGACGGGGTATTAGACCACAAGCCCCTCCCATTCTTCTCTCTTGACAGCCTAGCTTTGCTCTGACTCATGCTCACATGGTGTTTTTCAGCTTTGCCAAGACAGATACCTCCGAAACCAGGAGCAAAGATGTCCCTTTTCTCCCTGTCAGCTGATTTCCCTCAGGTCTCTCATCACAGAGGCAGAAAGCTGGAAAACCTGCCTTGGGCTTCCCTCCTTTCATCTTTATTTACCTTTTCCTTTTTATAAACAGGTTATTCTCATTCTGAACATATTTTACCAAATGTGGTCATGGGTCACTGTTGGTGTATGTTAGCTTCAATTTTAGATTCTATTTTAAAGAGTCTGACTACATACTTCCTAAAATATTCATCTGGCCTGTTTTTTTTTTTTTCCTTCTTAATGTTAGTTCCTTTAAGAAACGTTTCCTTTATGAATTCTTTATTCTATTTCTAAGCATAGAATAGTTTGCATACTCTGGTGGTTGATATATGTATTTCCAGTTTTACGTCCTCGGGGACTCTCATGTCTTTTATCAGAAATCAGACTTCTGTACGTGTTTCTCAATGTTTAAAATATCTATTGTATATTAGTTATCTATTTTTTTGTCCAGCACCAAACTGGCCAATTCATACAGTGCTAGACTTTGTTTCTGGGAAGCTCCGTCATCTTTTCCTGCACTTCATGTTCAGGTCTCTTTGTTCCTTCTCTGCAGAACCACACAGCACCACAGGAGGCTCGGGGTCCACACTGGCCACCTCAGGCGCTCTTCAGTGTGACTGTAGAATGCCGGAGACCAGCTTTAATGTTTCAAGAGGTTCTTAAAGATTATTTAGTATAGCATCCCTTCCGAGAAATCCTCTCTGCAATATCTCTGACAGGATTATGGAGGGGCTCGGTTTATGAGCACTTGGCTTGGTCCCAAAGTTTCTGATATTTCTAAATGACCAAGTACTCTTCCTGTCTTTGTTAAAAATTAAACTGACACTAAATCCTGTTCCTAGGCGCTTCTTCGGTTTATTGAGAGATTAAAAATTATCAGCAAAGCGAAGGACACATTTCTCATATCCTTTGATTTTATCAGAAGGATTTCCCAAGAAATCGCAGCCCTCGTTACCATCAAGGTGTTGTGCCTTTGTGAGGTTCTGCCTAACGCTGCTGTAAATAGACCTCATATTCTGAGGTAGATATGCCTCTTCCATACCCCTGTGGTCAGCACTGCCCACTCACCTCCTAGTGAGGTTCTGCTTGAGATTATTACAATATACCTGTTTTCTCTTGTCCAAAATGCAATGCAACATTGTTGCACATCCACCCTACATCTTTTGCTACAAGGGGATGCTGCTTCAATACACTTACTGTCTCCTGTTCCTTTTATCCCCATAATTGTCTTAGGGGTTTGTGGGTTTCGTTAGTTCATTTGTTTTGCTGTCACTGTTTTGTGCATTGTCCTAGAGCTATGCTCTCCAAATTGGTCTGTTAGAATATTCGTGTCCCACATTTATCACAGGTGTGGAGCTTTAATGGGGGGGTCTGTCCTAGTTTATTTTCCAAAGTCAACTAGACGGAGAGTGGGAGAACAGGAGGCTTTGTGGATGCTTTCTGGTCATGATGAGACTATCCAGTCCTCTCTTCTGCTGTGTGGCATCTGCTTTCTTAATATCAACAGTCTTTCTTTAGCTGTTACTGGTTTTAGTCACTGTGACTCTTTCACACTAAGTTCCTTAGCATGCCCTCTGTCTTATCTGGAAAAGGTATTGTACTCCCTCTTGGCTATGTGGAGAGCCACAGACAAAGGAGTGGATTACCTTGAAAGCAGGAGAGACTTATCTATTCCTTGAGTAGCTGTTAGCACCCCCCACTGCCCTGTGCTCCTTCCTTGCTCTCTCCTCTTTACATATTCCTAGCTCCCCATCCTTGCAAGCTCCTGCCACTCCAAGAGTTTCACCCTCTGGCTCATGGGAGGGATAATGTGAATGCCTTTCCTCACCGCCCTCTTCATTATCCACTCCCCTTCCCTGTGGTTTCCATTCATTTTCATTCTTCTCTGCTCCCTCAGACTATACTTTTAAAAAAATAATAATAATTCCCTTCTTGGGTTGTTTAATCCTCCAAGGAACACCTTTTATCCTCTTTAATGTGCCCAGATATGAAGAGGCATTTGCTAAATCCTTTCATCTCCTCAAGTATCACCCCTTTAACTAGGATTTACTGAGCCAGATGTTGCGCTGAATGCTGGGATTACAAGATGTAGTCCTCACCGCCATGTGGCAGAGTCGACGGAGAGACGGGAGTAAGGAAATAAGCGAAGACAAATCAACAGGGTGAGGGGAGATGTGTCTAATAGTTATGGATACCATGGGGTGACACCGCAGAATGGCAAGTGTGGCGGTGGAAACATACAGAGATAGCCACTGCACTTAAATAATGTGGAAAGTTGGCAACAGGTGGTTAGATACAAGGCCATAACAGTTGCACAGACAAGAGACAATAATAACATAATGCTAGTCATAATCCTGGCATTGGAGATGCAGCCATGTGAAGGGAGGGCCTCAAGCGGAATTTATTATGATTATTGAAACATTAAGGGGTCCATGTGGAGTCTAAGGAGCGTGAAGAATAACCACGAGTCCTAGGAGTCCAGCCTTGGAAATTGATCAGATGGTGCAAAAGGCAAGAAGACACATAGGGGAAGGGCAATCGCTGTTTCCTCTTTGCCATGACAAGTTTTGGGAACTCTTTGGAAGGACATACAGTGAGCATAAAGTCTACTTTATGGGCCCTCCGCTCAGGAAGGGCGGAAACAGGGAGAAGTATCTTTGGCAACCATGACACAGGGTGGCCTTGCCTACCATGGGGACTTTTCTGCAGTGAAATTGAGGGAATCCCTTTTTCTGCCTATGCAGTTGTCACTTTGACCTCTGACCCCAATCCCTCCCTTGTGTATCTCTCCTGTGACCTGTTGGATTCTGTGTACTGCTGGGCTCTAAGACTTGAAAGGACAGGTGGGGTCTAAGGTAACAAATGCCCTCTGGAACCTTGCCACCCAACACCTCCTCTGCTCACAGGTATTCAGGACACTCTGCTGATAAACTGTGCACAAGCTCTCAGTTAGTAAGGAAACAATGCTCCCAGTGGCCCACTTCTCAGATTTCTCATGTGGTGATGGTGATATTCTCTGACCCAGGCATGATTCAGGGCAGGTAGGGAGCGAGGTGTGCAGTAGTGAGTCTCTCTCTCTCTCCTCTCTCTCTCTCTCTCTCTCTCTCTCTCTCTCTCTCTCTCTCTCTCTCTCAGATGCTGCTTCAAATTCTCATTTCTTTTCATTTTCTAACTAATTGAAACATTTCTCAGTCTCCAGATTCAGAAACCAGACAGGCCCTTGACTTAGAGTTCAGCGTTTGTGTGCCAGATTTCATGCACTTGTTGCGCCAGTTTCGTTCCACCCTTCACAGTTACGTATCCTTCCTCTCGAGGCCACTGGGACCGTGTGCTGGTATAGTTATTCATACACCACAATATTACCAGAGGCTCAAAATGCATCTTGTATTATACAATACAGTACAATACAAGCAATCGGAGAAACAGGAATTGACATGACGGGTGATAAGTGTACATTTCTGAAGTAGGTGGTTTGAAGGGCACTTGTCCTCCACTGCTTAGGTATTTTAACACTAAGTTACCAGTTGGTGGTCTGTTTGGGGCGGTTATGAATGATACAGCTTCACTGAATGAAGTGCATCCTTGAGGGTTGGTTTTGAGGGTTTACTGCCTCAACCCACTTCCTGTTTGCTCTCTCTACTTCCTGTGTGGATGGAAAGAGAACAGGCAATTTCCTGCTCCTGTCTGTATTCTGTTTCTGCCCCACTACTATGGACTCTAGACCTCCAGAGGAACCATAAGCCAAAACCAGAACAAAAGCAAACAAAACCACTTCAATCTCAAGGGAGAGAGTCAAGACTGACTCTTGTAAGTCTGAGGACAGACTTACCTACAGAAGGAGTTCTAGGTCACCCATTCCCAGACAAACAAAGAAAAAGGACAGAAAGAAAGAGCCTGTCTGTCATGGCCTAGGTGGGGTTAGTTCTTGCCCCCTGGAATAGGGCCAGCAGACGTGGGGCCTCCTCAAGTCAAAGGCTGCCATGGGCTTAAGGCTTGTTTTTATTATAATGTGTATATTATACATTCCGCCTTTAAAGAAAGTCCTCCCTGTTAATGTTAATGACTCCATGATAATCACACAGCCAGAGTCCAGGAGGCAAAGGTGTGGCTAACATTTCAGCAAAATGGTAAAAACTGGGACTGTCGCTCAGCACAGCCAGTAGCAAAGAACTCTAAAATCATGGGTTTGAAAACATATAACTCCCCAAATATGCAAAAAAATATAAAGATGCAATATGAATTATATGAGGGGCTTCACGAATCTAAAGGAACAAAGTCAGCTGCATTAATGAGCCAGCTTGTCAGAAAGAAACAAATGCAGGCAGATTCCTGAGTTCAAGGTCAGACTGGGACACGCGGAATCCAGGCACAGGTGTGGCAGAAATGGTAATTTTAGGACTGGGTCCTATCCAGCTTAACAGAGGCAGGCAGCTCTCTGCATTCTTTTGCAAGGTTAAGAGAAAATGTGTGTTTGCTATCACTAAAGAATTAAGGAGCTTGGGTTTAGGGGTGCTAATTCAAAGGATAACTAAAGGGAAAACCGAAGTAAATGACTGCATTAATATGTAAAATTATGTAAAATAAAAGACTGAGTTTATGATCGGTCGGCAGGGAAAGTTTTTAGCATAGCAAGAGAGAACTGGAGAGACTTGGAGAACTGTTTCTGGCAGACATCTCTAGAGAAAACAGAGCAGAAATAAAGCAGAACACGGAGGAACAAGGTCACCAGCTCGGACCCACGATTTGACTTCAAGTTGTTAGTTTTCGCTGCTCCCAGACATCCCTTCTCTCCCTCTCCAAGACTAGACCTTGGCAGTTGGCACCCAGGACAGAGACTGAGACAAGGGTAGGTAAGTATATTGGGCAAATTCAGTTTGGGACAGATATCATTCGGGGTGCGAGATAGAGTTGGGAGAAGGGGTGAAGATTTGGTAAATAAAAATGGGTCAAGTGAATTAAAAAAGCAGAGAAATGTATATTAAGGTCTTGAAACAAGTGGTTAGTAAGAAGTGTCAAGGTTTACACAGGTCTTGCAAGATTTCCTTGAGTCCATACAGAAAGTTAGAAGAAGGGTCATTGAGCCTTGATACATGGCGCAACGTTGGTAAAGATATTTGCTAGTGGGTACAGATCCAAGAGGGCGAAGAATCTCCTGGGCTTGCTCTTTTCTTGTGGCGCACAAATGACCGAGCCATAAGAACTGAAATGGCTGATGATCTGCCTCGCTCTAGCTGGGCCGCAGTGGAGTCAACTTGCTCCGATTCGTTTGGGGCAAACTACGCCCTTGCCGAGGCCGCTTTCCTCAGGCCACCTCCATGGTGAAGGCTTTACAGGCAAATCTTGCTATTTCCGAAAGTGAAACTAAATTGAAAGAACTTCCTGACGCGGGTAGTACTCTCTCCGAAGTACTTCCTCTGTGGAAGAGGAAGCCCGTAATAAGTATTACAGCCTTGACAAGCACGATTCAAAAATAAAATAAAATAAAATAAAATAAAATAAAATAAAATAAAATAAAATAAAATAAAATAAAATAAAAATCAAGGTTACAGAGAAAAAGAAACCTAGAGAACAATCTCATACAAGTCTGAGAGACGCAGCCCCAGAGGCCGCCCAAGGGGGACGATCCTCTGTTGCACCTTGCTATACATTTTGTCTGCTTCAGTGCGACTTTACAAGTGCTGCAACGGCAGCAGTTTTTCGGGGGCTTTCCCCATTTCAAAAAGGGGGACGTGACAATAAAGTTCCAAGCTCTGGCCTTTTGTTTTGACGGTGGGCAGCGAGGGCACATAAGCCGCCAACGCCCTCGAGGGCGAAGCGGCAAAGCACCAGGGCAGAGTGCTATGAGTGGAGCTGGGGCTGCCCCTCAGACAACATTGTGTGGATGCTGCCATAAAGGTTTCCTTTGGCAGAATGAATGTACATCTAAATTTCACAAAAAATGGTAAGTCACCTCCCGCTAAAAGTAATTGTCCTCATCAGGGAAACTTTCAGGGCCCAGCTTCAGGCCCATCAAGTAATGGGGGCCAGCATGAATCCTTTTGCTCCAGTGCCGGTCCACCCTAGGGAGCACAGGACAGAACCTCAGTTCCACCACCTCAGTCATATTAACTCCCGATTCTCCCCCAGCGACAGGCCCACTGGGATGCATGGTCTATTGCCCATGGGCACGGGGAGGGGGGACTAATTTTTGGCAGAAGCTTTACCTCCCTACAAGGGATACATCAAATTCCAGGAGTTATTGATTCTCACTACACAGGAGAAATAAAAGTCATGTTGCAGCCCCCCACAAAAACAGTACAGATTCACCCAGGGCTGGTGGCGGGGGGTGGGGGGTGGGGGGGGGCGGGGGGGGTGCTCAAGTGTTGTTGCCATTATGTGTTAGGGGTCAGTCAATACGAACCCGAGAGGGAAGCTTGGGTTCAAGCAGTCTAGTGTTTTAGGTGGAAGAAGTAAAGAAAAACAGGCCTTTAAAGGAGATAACAATAAATGGAGAGGTTATCAAGGGCCTTTTTGGATACCAGAGCAGATGTCTCCTGCATAGCTGGCAGAGCAAATAGGTGGCCTGCAAATTGGCCCACCGCATCTTCTCTCTCCACACTCGATGGTGTGGGACAGGCCTCCAGTGCTGCTCAAAGCACAGCCATTTTGTATTGGGAGGAACTAGAAAATGGAGAGATTTTGCAGCCTCATCTGATACCCTCTCTACCAGTCACACTGTGGGGAAGAGACTTGTGGGGGCTCCTTCAGATCCTGTCATGTAGCGGATGCTAAAGATGGGCTCTGAACCTCATAGAGGCCTTGGGGAAAGGCAGTAGGGTATGCTAATGCCCATTGAGAAAAGCTAGGGAAGGACCTGAGGAACCTAAGGGCCACTGGCATGGTGCCACCAGGCATGGAGAGGTTCTCACCTACTACCACCCACCAAGCTCTGGTGACACACAGCCAAGGGGGCCCACATCTGGGGAAGAGGGACCCAGCAAGCAAGGAAGGAAGGAAGGAAGGAAGGAAGGAAGGAAGTTACTTTTGATAATGGTCTTTTATCATAGCAACAGAAAAGTAACTACTTATCTAATACATATGCTATATAAATAATTGCGACTATGATTAATTGTCAATTAGCGGTCATAATAGATATGATGAGCATGCTTTTACCTAGAGGGTTCTGGGGAAGAGGTTAAGAAAGGCTTCTCTAGAAAAGTAGCAATTGAGTAAGCCCTCAGGAAAATCATAGATTTTTCCCTCATAGAGGATATTCTAATTCCCCCAGAGAACAGGAAGAAAATCAATACTTAAATTCACATCCCAAGACTGATTTGAATGTTTTTAACCTGACAAGTGTATATGTACATGAGTGCACACTAATGTGTATTGAATCTTTATTTTAATATCAGAGTCTTTTATTTGTTAATATGCAGTAATTGCACAGTATATTCTGTAACTTTTTTTCATTTTACTCCCTTTTATTATTCTGCATGCTGCCTTATTTATGTGTTCATGCTATGATCATAAGTTGTGGAAATATCACATTATGCATTTCTACAACTATCGTTTATCTAATAGATTGTGCTGGTGTCTATGGGCAGGAACTTAATTCATACTTAATCCATCTTTGTATTTTCTCTATTATCAAACAGAGCTTTGAGTTCAGTAGTCATATAATTGAATAGATTACCATTTTATTCATTTATGTGACCAGTTGTACAAAACTTGAAAAAGAAAATTTTATCTTTGCCCCTTAGACATTTCTGAAGTATAGTCTTTGTAGCTTTAATCATGGTGCAAGATCAAAGGTGACTACACCCACTGCCCCTGACTGACATCTCTGATGTATATTTCTCATCATTGAGCATAATCTTTCCAGATTGTGTCTGGTCTAGGAATGTCTTTCCCATCATTCCTCGTCATATGTATGCTTTCTTCTACCTGTGTGTGCATCTGGCTTGTGTTTATGGCGAGTTGCTTTATTGGGCTTATCTACTAACTCTATTATCTGTGACATTTCTGAGTCTCTTTCACCTGACTGATGTCTCTCCTAGCTATGTAGTCCTCTTGTTTCTTTGCGTTCCCAAGTAAATCTTTGTGTCTGCCAAACACTTTGAATTTTTACATTGCCACAGGCTAGGTTTTTTGTTGTTGTTGTTGTTGTTGTTTGTTTGTTTTTTTTAATTTCTTCAAATATTTTTGGGATTTGATCAGAGATCAAGTCAAGTTCCTTGGAAGCAGCTATGACTCCTTCAAGGTTACCATTAGGCCTGGGTCAGTGTCCCCAGGAAACCCTCTAGGTTACACAGAATTTCAACTAATTCAAGGTGAAGTCCTTTGGGGAACTTTCCTCTGTGTGTTGCAAGCCCCCCCCCCCCACTGGCTTCTGAGAACTTGAGTCATTTCCAATGCATATTGAGCCTCCGACCTGGCTCTTTCCCCCCCTCCCCGCTTTTGCACCGGCACTGGTATTTTCCTCATAAGCATCTTGATGCCACTTATCTAGGGACTCTGAACACACACACACCCTACCCCCCCAAAACGGGTAGACCTCAATGAGATGGCTTCCTCATTGTGCTCCGCCCACAGCTCAGTAGGTGCTGTACTCGGGGGTAGAATATAAACTCTGTTTGGATTTCTCTTCCTTGCATTAAATCCTGGACGCATTCCAGAGACAGGGCGGAAGCCATCATAGGCTCTGTTTCAAGGGTTTCTTGGTGTTCATCATCCCACATGCCCTATTGTTCCATCTCGGAAAGCCATCACTCCACATCTACTCCTCATTCTCTACTCAAGGTAGCGGATAAAGTCCATCCCTGTTATTCCCTCAGGGCTGGAAGGAGGAGCGTTCACAGTCTTTCCAGATGTTCCTGTGTGTTCCTTGGAGATGTGAGCAGCATAAATCTGAGGCGTGAGATTAAGGAATGCTAAAAGGGATAGGAAAAAGATACCCCGCCTGTGGCATGACAGTAGAAGAGGAAGCATTTGTGAAGGGGAAGGGGGTGAGTGGGCTGGGGAAGGGTGGTAAGACACAGCAGCCTGGGAACGTGACCCTAGGGCGTGATGTAGATGTATAAAAACACACAATAACATACTGGTCTGCATAATTCACACATGCTAATGAAAACCCAAAGCAGGACATAAAACAAACACATTTCCATATTCTGAGGATTTAATCAGTGGTTGAAAACTTAATATATATGCTAAATATACTTCTTTGTTTACTATTCTGCTGAGTAATATTAGTAACTTTAAAACACAGATACAGAACTAAAACCTGGTGATGCTTACGAACCAACTTTCCCACAGTCGCTGATAGAAGGAGGTAATGTCAGGATTGATACCAGCTCTGCTGCCTTAGCCTTTCCCACTCTATGAAGATTTGTAGGGAAATAACTAAAGAAAAATCTCTTATATTTTTGCCATAGGCTGGCCCTATCTTCATATTTCTTATAGAAACCCTTAGGTCAAAACCCTGGTGGTGAAGAAGGAGAGGCATCGTGAAGAATGTTTTATTATTATTACACTGGAATTTAAGAGATTTCAATTATCTCATTTATATGCATGTCACTTTCTCTCCTGCTTGAAATCTGAAGATTCCTGGGAAGCCCTTTAGGGCCTGCGTTCCAGGGATCTGGAATTTGTACTGGTACTTTACAGGGAATAACTCAGTGGTATAAAATAGACTAGTATGAATGAGACCATGGTGGCCAAGCCTCAGGTTTGTAACAGTCAAAAAAGTGTAAGTACAGGGGTAATGCACATGAACTGGATAAAAAGAAAGAAATAATACACTTTGAATATTTTAAGATTAACACAGATAAGAGGGACTTTAGGTCAAGTCAACTTAAGCCTTTACTGCATGGAAGATGCAGAAGGCAAACAGATGGATCCGTTGCTCTGGTAACAGGTGCGGGGAGCTCCTGCTGATGGAGTTCTTCTCCCAGGAAAAAAGAAGAGGCAGGTACATCTCTGCTGGTTGCGGGTAGGCAGCAGAGGCCTGGAAACTGGAGAAGGGGAGATTGCCTTAAAGGTCCCCACCAAAGTGGGCCCAGGAGGGGTGGCTGGGAACAACAGCAAGTTTGCTGGCTGGAAAGGCAAGATGGCAGGATCGCTGGCTCGAATTTGAGAGCCTCACACAGCTTTGCCCTGGCTCTTCTCAGAGGGCGGTTACAGAGAGTGTGGGCTTCACCCAGGGCTAGACTGAACAGTTAATTTAAATCTAAAGACACCAGGGTGGGACCACACATTCCTAAGAGAGAGTAGAGGTGACAGTGAGCAAAAGGGAGGGTTGACTGTGGAGACCGAGGAGAAAGGAAGGAAGTCGCAACAAACAGGAAGACAGGAGAAGAGTCACTTTGTCGTAGACCTTGGGAAGGTCTGTAGAAGATGCAGATGGAAGCTTTTGAAGCTTTGGTCTTAGGTTTGAATCCTTGTTCTTCCCCTCAGCGGTACAGCCCCAAGCAAAGTATCTAACCCAGATTGGCTGTATATCTGCATAGAAGGAGTTTTTTTTTTTTTTTCCTTTTATTGAAAATGGACTTTTTCTTTCACATAGTATATCCTGATTATGGCCTCCCCTTCCTCTACTCCTCCAAGTTCCTCTCTACCTCTCCATAATGTCCGAGTGTGGGTCTATGTATTGTCATCTACTGCAAGAGGAACCTTCTCTAACGATGGCTGAGTAAGACACAACCTGTGAGGTCAGCAGAATGTCATTAGAAGTATTTGGTTTTATCCTAGGCCCTGGGCTATCTTGTCTGAGGTTCATGGTTGCCCGAGCAATGTTCCATCTCATGGAGTGGGCCTTGAGTCAAATCAGATATTGATTGGTTACACCCACAGGCTTCGTGCCACCATGGCATGAGCATATCTTGCAGGCAGGACCCCACTGTCAATCCAAGGGTTTGTGGCTGGGTTGGTGTTTACATTTTGCATAGAAGGTGATGCCAAGGTTAATGTCATGGGATTATGGCGGTCCACGGTTGGTATTGGTCATATGTGGGGAAATTACATATGTTTTCTTTACTCTCAGTTGAGAGCATTAGAGGAAGGAGTAGGGAAGGAAAAGTCAGAATCTTGGGAGATTTTCTATGAAATGGATAAAAAGAGAGAACTTGGCCTCTGTGAAAAATGTCCTTGTCCCTTCTCCCAATTTTTTCCAATCCATGAACAGTAACCACTATTGTCCTCTACGAGCCATATGAAGGTAACCTGTGTGTCTTCAGTGCACACTTACAACGCAAAAGTATCTCTCACAGTTGACTTGTGTTGACACTCCCGTCCATTCCCGGACCTGCTTTAGATCTTTTGAAACACTGAGTCCTTGAGGCACCCTTTAGGGCCTAGGCACAGCTAAGGAAGCTCGTTTGGATGCTCAACTCCTATTGCCTTCATTACAACACAATTCTATAATTGTACCCAATTTTAGTAAAAGTAGCTGCACCGAAAAGTTCCTAGGACTTGGTTGCAGATACAAATTTAAAACCGGAGCCATGATCGGAATGTACGTGTCTTATGAAAACTCAGGCTGAAATTCTAGTCACTAAGATATGTGGAAGTAGGGCCATTAGCTGGCTGTGCTATGAAGCCAGAGACCTCATGACTGGGATTTATGTCACTATAAAAACAGATCTAGGAGACTCCTTGTCCCCATCCACCATGTAAGGATGCAGTGAGAAGAGGCGACCACGGAGCATTAAGAAGGCCTTAGCAGACACTGAATTTGGCAGTGCCTTGATATTGGACTTTCCTAGACTCACTGATGTGAGTAATAACCTTGTGTTGTTGATAAGCTATGCAGTCTTAATGTTAGTTGCTTGCAGCAGCCCTAGAAAACTGAAGCACAGGGTATATATCCTCATCTAATCCACTTTTCCCTTTTTTTTAAAAAAAAAAAAAAAAGGTGTTGCAGGCAGTAAGAGATATATCACTGAGGTACACTGTGTATATGATACACCTCATCCAGGGCATTGTCTTTTATCATAAAAGGTAAAATTTTGACCTTGAGACTTTCCTCCTGAAAGTTCCTGTCTACAGAACAAAAGAAGACTTTCTCCTTAAGGGGAGGGAGAAAGAGCATAGACTTCAAGTCCACTAAGTCTTTCAAAGCACGAGGGCATCTTTAAAGAAATATCCCTCACTTGAGCAGCTTGGATGCTCGTGACCTCCATCAGTTAATGCATACTAGCCATTTATTCCATCTCAGCAGGACAAATAGGCCTCAGTGCCCTAATGCGAGCTGACTGAAGCCGCCACAGGGGAGCTCTTGCCCGGAGTGAATCGTCACTGATGAGGTTCGAGCCAGAGACGTTTCTGTGAGCTGTGCAATCACTCAAAATGCTCGTTTTATATTTGTAAGACTTCGTGGCCTCTTTTGGAAACCGTGAATTTGAGAGCATCTTTTTGAATTTGTTCATCCCCAGCTGTGTGAAAATACTGCCTAGTCATGGGTAGGGGAAAAAAAGGCAATTTAGAAAAATAATAGAGGGAAAAGATGGTTTCATCTGGCCAGGATAGCGACAGAACAGAGATTCTACAGAATTCGGAGGAGCTCAGAGTTGCAAGGCCCTGGCCGGCCAGTCAAGATGGACGAGGGCGTACAAGTTCAGAAAGGGCATGAATATAGCACCGAATAAAAGAAAGGCAGAGTTCTGCAGGCCCTGGGTACAAGTTGTTGACTCCTGTGTCACCATCAAACAACTGTGGGCAAGTTGTAAGTCACCTTTACTAGGAAAGATATGAGCATTTATTTGCTCACCCCAGATAGGGTGCCAACAACGGACAGCATATCAGTCAATAAAAAATGAACCAGAGCATTTATTGGAGTTATTTACAGGAGAGAGAGAGAGAGTAACTCCAAGGCTCCACATCACCAGAATGTCCCACCTTAGCATAGATAATGGTTTCTTCAGAGCTACGTAGATGTAGCTCTGCCTTGCATTGCCCTTGCTATAGGTGATAAGACCTGCGGCAGAGGCCGAGATGTCTTCTTAGAAGGAAAAGTCAGTTGCTGTTGCTTTCATTCATCTTATGGAGTGGCATGTGTCTATCATGAACGTGGTTCACCAAGGAAATACAGAGACATGCCAAGAATGACAGACGGAACCAGAGAGCATGTTGCAGTCTCTGAAAGCAATGCCCAGGGCCCAGCATTGTGTGAAACCTGTAAAGATTAAATTGTCCTACTGTGAACGATAAGGCCGGGGACTGAGGCCGAGCGGTTACCCAGAAAGAATTGGCCCATGTGAGGGATGAATTATAAGAAGTCTACGGCCATACCACTCTGATTGTGCCTGATCTTGTCTGATCTCAGAAGCTAAGCAGAGTCAGGCCTGGATGGGCGAATTACAAGAAAAAGACTAATGGATGCATTCCTTGCACACTAACATGTGAAATAACAGAAAAGGTGGTGAATGGAAGAGTTGGTGGAGGTGTGTGCTTGCTATTCACTAAAGCTAAGGGAAAAGAGCATACTCATTAGATATGTGCTGAATGCCTGCTGCAGTCTGAAGACTTGGAACCCATGACAAGATGATAACAGTGAGGAGGGAGAAAGTGAGCTAAACATGATAGCGAAGGAGATGAGCGTGAGAGGTGAGGAGTGGTGCCCAGTTCACTGAGCAGTGCAGGACTCTATTGAGCGGAGAGCTAAGAGGGGACTTGATTCAGCAAGGGCCTCCGTACTGGCATAGGGCTTTTGTGGCTTTATTGAACCTCATGATGGAAGATGGTTTTCAAAGGAGAGACGAAGGATCTGGGTGACTTAGATGGGCACATGGATTGGATTTGTGAAGTGCTGAAGCAAAGGAAGAAGGTATGGAGGGAAGGTTAGAGACAAGAACTCTATGCAGCTATGAGGAAGCCTTAATCCATGGTGGGGTGGGATGTTTTGGTAATGCTTTTAGGATCACCCTACCTCCTGTACGTTATCCCTCACCTACAAGCTTTAACTAAGTAAAAACCTCCCGTTCACAAAGCTAGACTTATTAGTGGCTGGTCGAGATTAAGTAGACCTTTGCTCACATCTCCCCCAGGAAAAGCCCTGTGATTAGCAAGTCACACAGATTCCCTGAGCCTCTCTAGGCCTCCTATGGAAAGAAGATGATGCTCGGCTCCCCTAAAGCTCTGTTATTTGGTCTTTTTAAAGAGAATCCCAACCCCAAATCAAGAACATAAGGCACGAATACTCCTGATGCTAAAACAACTTGCATCCAGTTAATTACCTTCAGGAAATAAAGCAACATAGCAGCAACACAGTCCCCACAAGCCAGTGTGCCTGTAATTAAGATAATCTTTTTATGGTGGTGGTGGTGTCTCTTGTTTGTTTGTGCCTTTACTCTCTGATGGATCCACAGAGCCCCTGCCGAGTTAATCACACCTGTAACAGCATGAGTGATGTGGGAGAGTTTCTCTAAGGAACTCTAATCTCTCTGGAGGCTTTGAAGGACCAAATAGCAGGGCAAGAGGGATGCTTGCCATCATCAGGGCCTTGAACTTCCCAGTGCCATATGCGGGGTTTAAATTTTGAAAGCAATGCTGGAGCTTAAATATGAAAATGCACAACCCGGAACATATGTAGTAACTAACTTAAACGCTCGATATGCCGTGGGCTCTGTTCAGACAGTTGTAAGGAAAGTGTATAATACTTGGTTTTTTTTTTAAAAAAGACGACTGAGGACATAGCTAAGATCTCACGTCACTGGACTTGTTTGCTCTTATTAGTTTTTCTGACAATCAAATCTGATTTCTTCCCTCTTCGTTTGGTGCTGGGGATATTTTGAGAACCCAGAGCCTCTTGCTGGCTAAGAACGCTGCCACTGAGTACGTCCCAGCCTTGTAATTGACTTCTGAATGTGTGTGTGTGTGTGTGTGTGTGTGTGTAGGGTGTGAGTTAATTCTCAACTATACTCCCCTCATGACAACTGGGGTGGTGATTAGTGTTTGACTCCTTCTTTGGTTGAGTGACATGTTGACATTCTTTTTCTTGATGGAGTTGGAAGCCTATTTGTCCTTGATGATCTTTAGTGGCCACGGGAAATTCCACAGAGCAAAGACACATGCCTTTAAATAATAATAATAATGAGGCTGGTAGGTTTGTGAGATGTTTGTGGCAGTGGCTGTGCCTGGGTTTTCTCATCTCCTTAGTCGCCTGGTGCCCCCTTGAGACCTAGGGTACCAAGTAGGACAGGTCTACGGCTACTGCTCTCTATGACTTGTATCCCCTTCATGTCATGAGGACGTCTGGAGAGGGTTTGGGTAAGTCCTACAGAGCAATGTCTCCACACTTTATGTAAATTTTGATGAGTATGAGAGAAATCCCCAGAATTCTTGCCTCCTTCCTGGTGCCAGATGTAGGGCATGCCAGACATTTTATATTTTTCTCTGAATGAGGAGACATAAAGAGACAACTAAACATTAGCCTTGGTTACTTAACACAAAGATTGGATGGCCAAGAGGAAGCTGTGTTTTTTTTTTTTTTAAATACATTCACTGTAAGCATTTCATAGATCTAATACACAGGAAAAGACCATTACTATTTCACAAAGCCTCTGAGATAGGGATCAAATTAATGAGCCATGCTCATTTCTTGCATCTGTAATCAATCTCCTTACATCTGTCTTGTGTCATTTTAAATTCCCATTACTTTTTTTTGTTATGAGACCATGCCCATTTATGTCTGTCTCATCCTATCTTTACTATATTCGTCCATCCATCCACACAGGGAAAAAAAAAATGGAGAATTGGAAGTAGGTGAGGCTATACAATCTCAGGCCTTGCCCATAGTGACTTGCTTCCTTTGGTAGGCTCCACCTCCTGTAAGTTGCATAACCTGGGGACCTAGTGCTCACATACATGAGCCACTGGGGCAGCATTTCTCATTCACACCACCAGAGCCCTGTAGGAGGAAGTAGGTCCCTGGAGGGTGGCCTTTGGAAAGGATAGCCTGTCCTTTTCCCCTTCTACTTCCTGCTGAGCAGGGAGTAAATCCTCTCCTCTCCACAGCCCTCACCTCAGACCCAAAGTAAAGGCAGCCTGCTTGCCAGGACTGGACACCACTCAAACTGTGAGGCTGAGTGAACCTTCCTTCCACCCACTGCTTGCTTTCTCTTAAGTATTTGTCATGGCGAAGAAAAAGAAAATCTAGCACAATTTGTATTCGACGGTTGTGCCTTGAGGAAAAGAATCTTGCGCCTGCGGGGCGTTTTTGTCTGTTTTGTTTGTTTATTTTGTTTTACCTTTTTGTACTGTCTCTTTTTGTCAGAACCATATAAACCATTTTCTCCTTTACTTTGGAAAAAAAAAAAGGAAAGGAAAGGAATTGGAACGTGCCTTCCCTGAAGGCCCACGGGTATCTTTTATGGGTTTTAGGCCTGAGCGCCCACAGCAGGTAGCTCTAAGAATTTATAGATCAGCTTCTTGGCAACAGTTACTGGTGCTTGCAGCCAAGTACATGTCAAAGGGGTGAAGTAGTATTGGGTTTTAGCTGCAAATGAACTTCTTTCCTGCAGTAATTCAAAAACATACAGTGCGTCACATTATTTTCTGTTTCTATTTGTGTTTCGTCTTCTTTATGTGAATTATTTATAATGACCAGGGTGCGGTAGCAGGAATGCCTGCAGAGCTGTGTCCGATTCTGCCTTGGCCTCTTTGGCACCAACTTAACAGTGATCACGGTAAGGGATCTCTCACCTCAGCATCCGTGGACCATGCTTTTTCTGTTTTTATTTTTCTTTATGGGGCTGCTGAGGATTCAGGGAAAACAGCACCAAGAAAAGACTTACTTAGTATTTATCTAAGTAGCATCATGCATGTTATGAGTAAAAAAACAAGATTTTCAAAGACCTCAATAGCTCTTAATGAAAAACAGCAGGGCTTTTAAGTGTGTACATAAACCAAAGACACAATATTCAGGAAACATTAAAACAAATTCTGTTCTCCCTAGAAATAGTTGTTGTATGTGCATATGGCAGGCGTGCATGTGTGTATGCATATTTGAATATGTGCTTGCATGAATATGTATAGGTACACATATATGTGTGCATATGTGTGATAGGCCAGGAATTTGGGCCATGTTTCTTCCTCAGTTGCTTTCCACTTTGTTAATTGAGGCAGGGTCTCTCACCAACTGTGGAGATCATGGATTCTGGCTATTGTGACTAGTCCCCTGACCTGGTGGTCCTCTGTCTCTGCCTCCTGCTTGCTGGCGTTACAGGCAGCATACACCATTAGAAGCTCAGCTTTGCGTGTGGATGCTGTATATCTGAGAGGTGGTCCGCATGGTCACTGGCGATCCACTGATCATCTTCCCAAGTCCTGTCAAATAAGTTTTTTACTTAAGAAATATTTGTTTCATTTATATGGGTACACTGTCGCTGTCTCTGTCTTCAGGCAGCAGAAGAGGGCATCGGATCCCATTCCAGATGGCTGTGAGCCACCATGTGGTTGCTGGGAATTGAACTCGGGACCTCTGGAAGAGCAAGCAGCTAGTGCTCTTAACCGCTGAGCCACCTCTCCAGCCCTCAGATAGGTCTTTTAAATTAATATTATATTCCCTCTACTTCAGTGATTCCTATTTGAGTTAGGCTCTCATGCATCCCAAGCTGGCTCGGAACTCTGAATGTAGTCAACAATGACCTTGAATTTATGATTCCCTTGCTTTTACACCGTATGTGTTAGGATTACAAGAATATACCATCAAACCCAATTTTAGAGAGATGAAATCCAAGGCTTCCATGGCAGTGAAGCAGTGGTGGCTGGAGCAGGACATGGCTAGTCAAATTGCATCTGCAGGCAGGAGGCATAGCACCAGGGATGCTGGGACTCACCTTGCTCACTGAGCCTTTAGGATGATACTCCCTTATTTAGAGTGGGTCATCCCATCTCAATTAACCCAATCTAGAGAATCCTTTATGTACATTTCCAGGGACTTGTTTGCATAGTGATTCTAGATCCTGGCAAGTTGATGATCGTTGTTCACCATCTCTCTAAGTAAACACTCAACTAGCTCAGTTACATCCCCAGCCCCTAGTTTCATAATGTCATAGCATCCTTTCCCTCTTCCTTCCCTACTCAAGTTAATGCTCCCTTTATGGAGACCTTAGCCTGATAGCAGAGACAAATAACAAACAGTTGGAAATAGTCCCCATGATGAAAATGATGCAAGGCTGCACTAATAGAACACAGAGTGAGGAAACCACACAGATCTCCTCATGGTCAGGCAGGGTTTCTCCATAGAGAAAAGTCCCAGTCTGTGACTTAGTGAATGAGAAGAGCCAGCTCTAGAGGGAATGGAAGGAAAGAACATGGGAGGACACCAAAGGTGGAAGAGCTCAACAACAAACTTGAAGAAGTCCTAGAGAGCCAGTTTGATGGATGAGGTAGGGACATTTGGGAGCAAAGTTAAAGGGATTGACAGAAGCCCTGTGGGTCCTGGCAAAGAACCTGAACTTGATTCTAAGGTAAATTGAAAATGGGTTGTTTATTCATTCATTTCATCATAAATAGATTCTGTGATAGACTTAAGGTTTGAAAGGAGAGAGGGTTCAAGGTAGAGGAAGGAGAGCTTTGGGCTGTGTGTGTTCAGGAAGAGCTGAGAACTGTTGTGGCCTGGGGAGGGTAGTGAGTTGGAGAGATGAGGATGAATTTAATATACACCTCTGAAGTAGAGAAAGGACTTCTGTGATGGATTACAAGAAAAGGAAATCAGAAAGACCGGAACTAAGATGAATCCTAGATTTGTGACTCAGGCAACTGGGTAGGTGATGGCATTTCCTGAAATGAGAAACATGGAAAGAAGAAAATCAAGGGAAAAATCATACATTCAGATTTGTGCAGCTAAGGCTTGGCCCTCTGTGAGAAGTCTAAATTGTGATAGTAAGAAGGCAAAAGATACGTACATGGCTCTGGAAGTAGGTCCAAGGGAGGCTGGAGCAGTTGTATACAAAGGCATCTGTAGATTGGAATAAGAATATGTGGGTGCTGTCGACATGATGAAATTGCCTACACAGAGTAGAGGAAGAGCAGGCGACTCTGAAAGTCTTACAGTTAAAGCTTCAGAAACTGACAATCTGTGAAGGGGGTTGAGAAGAAGCGGGCTCCCAGGAAGCAGAAATATGCAGAAATACGGAAGGCAAGTCACAACTTTCAACTGTGTGGCAGCTAGCAGAATGGACTTGGTTTTTTTTGTCCATGTGATGGGCCAAGTTCCAAACAAACAAAAAACTGATTGCAGGAGGTGGTTCTGAAGTCTTGGTGACTGTTGAATTGTGGGAATGGAAGCCAGGGTGATGGACTGAAGATTGAGTCATGTCAGAAATATCAAGAGAGATGGTACCCAGGGAGGCCCTGTGACGAGTCAGAAGTGGTCACAGAGATCACAGTGAGTAGAAGCATCTCCTAGGAAACATAGGATCCAGTCTTCTTCCTCTCTGCTTCCTGACTAGCTTTAGACCAATTATTTTTAAAACTTAAAAAAAAAAAAAAAAAGGAATGAGAATAATAAGAAGTGAAACTCAGAAGTCCTTAAGCAGACAACTCTTAAAGACACTTGTCTAAAAGCCAGGCAGCTGTGAAATCAACAAGTGAAGACCAGGTAGGATTCAGATGACACATGGGGGAAAAAGATACCCACAGAGGCAGAGGTCAAAAGTAAAGCCCTTGAGAAGATAGAGAGAGACCCAGACATGCTGGCTCAGGCAAAGCTTTTTCAGCCAATAGTGGGCATAATGAAACCAAGATGCAGTAAGAACCAACAACCCCTGAGCCATCGCTCCAGGATCAACTACTCAGCCACCAAGACTCAAAGGAAAATACAAGTACAAGACGTGTCAGAATTCTGTCGAGTTACTATAGACATTCTGCTTGCTAAATAACTGAACAAATATGATGGGTGCCCACTGGATAATGATCATTGAGCACAGCCATGACCACAATGCCATGTGCTCTACGTGAACAGCCTCTTTTTCTAAAGAGTAAGTTTACATGAGCATTGCTCGTTTACTCATGACGATCTCCTATCCTTGTGTAACTCATTCTAAATATTTACTTTGGTTAATTACCTGATTATTGTGAAACTCATAGAAATCCACATAGCTTTTAGAAATTAGACTTGTGACTACTCCTACTGTGAAATACTACCGCTTCCCCTCCCGGCTTGACCTACTCCACAGGTAGCAATCCATTAGAGTAACAGACCTTCCAATCCAGACCTTCATTTGAGCAGTCACATTGTGTTTTATATTTGAACATATGTTATTTTTATTTATTCTTGCACACAAACTAGGTCAGAGTATTGGCAAATCATCCTCACTCCATCCACCTCTTTCTCCAAGGTATACAGAAATGATGTTATCCTCAGAATAATAGGCCATCCATTGTTTCTCCAGACTCTAGTGCTATACCTTCGTGAATGGGGGTCTGTGCCTAAAGAAAGGTATTTCTGCATAAACAAGATGACTGCATTTTAGCTTTGTGAAGTTCTTGCCAGTGGTCTAATGGAACAATTCTTACTGGTTAGACACGTGGGTTAGGGCTACTAAAGACTCAATTTTTAACTCTCTGTCTCTCAAAGTCCTTATTAGAAAGCAGGCCAATTCTAAGATAACTTCAAATTTTTCATGTTTAAAAATAAGTAGATTGTCGATAATGTAATTGATCATTGAAAGAATCAGGTATGTTATAGACAGTCTATTAATTTAAAATAATAAAATAAAAATGGGATATATCCTATAATTGACAAAAGCCTTGTATACTTTCAATACCCAGTATTGTATTAGTCACTGGTATGAAATATTTTACAGAAAATGTTAAAGAGCAAAAAGAAATATTATGGCTCTTGGTCTCAGAAGGCTTAGTCTGTCATGGCAGGGAGGGATGGATGAAGCAGCACATACCATGGCAGAAGCACATACCATGGCAGAAAGCACATACCATGGCAGAAAGCACATACCATGGCAGAAAGCACATACCATGGCAGAAAGCACATACCATGGCAGAAGGAAGCAAAGAGAATCAGGTTTGTTCTTAGCCAACTTTTCTTCCATCTCTTTTATACCTGATGCCCATTATACCTAAGCCATGCAATGATCCAAGTGAGTCTTCCTCCTCATTTAAACATGTCTGGAAAGTCTTCCGTAGGCACACTAAGAGGCATGCCTTACCAGCCTTCTGGGTGATTTTGCATCTTCAAATGGCCCATGAATAGAAATGATCACAAGTCTACACCTTATGAACTTGACAGCAAAGCACATCACTTTTATAATTAATAGTGCGTGCCAACCTCGGGCCTCTCAAAATACTCATGTCCATATCCAGGAGTTCCCAGTATTTCACAACTCCAGCATTGTTCAAAAGCCCACATTCAATATCTCCACTGAAAACTTAGGTAGGCTTGTACTTATGAATACTTCTAATAAAGCAGAGAGTGCACATAGTCCAAAGGTGAATAAAATAATGGCTAGGAAGGACCCAGCCCAAGCAGAATTAGAACCCAGCAAGTCATAGAATTCTGTAGCTCCAAGTCCAGCACCAGAGCTTATACTGTCATGGTGTGAACTACAAGAGGCTATGGGAGTCCTACCTCTCCAGCCTTGCTCTCTGTAGCCCACATAGCCACTCTCTTTGGCTGATTCAACTTATTCACCATGCTTTCTATATTAGTAATTCCACATTCCTTGAATGTTTAGCTTTCTGGAGTCTCCACTGCAACTAAGGCTGTACCCATTGAGCTTCGTGTTTAGTCCTCTGGAGTGTTTCCTGCAAAGAAGTTGAGCCTGCTAAACACTGCCTGGATTCACAGGCATCCTTTTTTAAGATCTACCTAGACAAATTCATGAGCCTATAACACTTGTATGATGCATGCTTATAAAAGACAATACCATGTGAGTGATATGAAGATTAACTGTAAAATGATTAAGCCGTACCTAGCCCACCTTAGATCATCTGCGTGCCTCCATAGCTGAACATTAGAAAAATTTTCCTAGGCATTCCTTCCCGAACAGGGTACTTCCTTGATACTTCCTTACTCTGTCGTCTTGAGAGAAATTCTTTCAAATGGATTTAGAATTTTACGCCATGAAACCCGAGTGCTATAAATATTCCTTCTTGCCCCAGGACAAAATTATTAGCTTCATTTTAATAAGACTCTTTTCTTTAACAACTACAAAAAACCACCACCAACAACAACAACTTGTCAACAATGGTCACTATAACCTTTTTTCTGGCCAGACTTCACGTTTGTCAAATGCTTTTTGGCTCTGCTTTTTGCTCCCTATTCACCTGACTAAGAGCAGCCAGTGATGACCATGCCACAGCCTCAATGCTTACAGTGTTTTGAAATTTCTTTTACCAGATTGATTAGTCACTCTTCAGTTCAGCCTCCCACAAAGCTCTGGATGTGGACAAGATAGAGACAGTTCCTTTGACAGAATGTAATACAAAAGACCCCTTGTCTACAGTCTCACCTTGGACAGACTAACATGAAAGACCCCTTGTCTACAGCCCCACCTTGGGCAGACTGTAACACGAAAGACCCCTTGTCTACAGCCTCACCTTGGACAGACTGTAACATGAAAGACCCCTTGTCTACAGCCCCACCTGAAGCTTCGTGAGCACTACCTTCTGGCCTCATCCTCCTCATCTGTTGAGCTCCTGCCAGAATTGCATAGTAAGCTCTGCTTTCAGTATTCAGTGGCTTTGCTAACTTCCAAACCCTTCAAAATTCCTCCTTCAAACCAGTTCCAGAGACCTAAGGACCACAGTGCTAGTCATGGCAGTGGCCCAATCCCTGGGTCCAGATGAGAGGTTACTTACTGTTGCACTGACATGATCACACACTGACAGGACAACTTAAAGTGATACAGGAGTCATTTTGCCTCCTAGAGGATGCGGTCCATCCATCCCAGCAAGGGGAAAAGTCTTGGCAGAGACAGCTCACACATGACAGAAAGGAAGTGGAAAAAAGGAAACCATCAATGCTGTCACCCACAGTCAGGACATATCCTCTCTCTCCCTTATCCCTCCCTGGTAACACCCTCACAGCTCCCCCAATCTCCAGGGTGATTCTAAATGCAGTCAAACTGCCAACGAGGATCATCCAGCCCAAAGACTTATTGAAGCTCATGAATCTAACCCAGAGGATTGCACACGTTCAGTTTTGTTAGTGCCTAATTGCCTATAATTGCCTATACGTTCAACCTGTTGACATGCACACCAATGGTGGCTCTTTATGATCCCCCCTAAGCCTTCAAGTCTCCATTGTAAATGCTCTCTCATCTGTCTCTTCCCATTCACCTGACTCCTCTGTCTTGGAGCTACTCCCAGTTTGCATATAGTCCGAATAACCACAATTAGTGCATTTGGCCTTTTGTTTCCCATTTGAACAATTTCTTTAAGATCAATTTCTGGTCAACTGAAGATGAGGTTATCTCAGTTCATCTTAAGGCATTCCCCAAATTACCTCCACAAGGACTTTTTCTACCTATGCTCTCATTAGAGGTGCATGCATTTCTGCAAAACTTGTGCATCATTAAAAGGTTTTGCTAGTTATATAAGATTCTTCTTTAAATTACCTCCTTCATATCTCTCAGGGACTACTATGTAAAGAACATCCTGATGATATGTGTTCCAGATGGAAACCTGGCAACGTCACATGTGGTTTGTCGTCCGTCTTCTCACCTGCTCGTTACTAATTAGGCAGGCTCACACTTGGGTCGGATTCAACTACTCTTGATCAGCTGTTACTTACTCAAAAATACCTTTTCTTCCCTCTCCCCATATCTGAATTCTGCCTGCACCTCTGAGGACACCATAGGACGTTCCATTCAGTTTGAGTAGCCTACCCTGATAATTCTGCCCTGCTTTAACCATGCTGTTTCCTATCCACCTCCAGGCAATTTTGCTCTTACCGTAGGGTTTGACCCGGATCGTAGTCAATTTGTTCCCATTATTTGTTCTGTTGATAGGATTCTGTAAAGCAGAGCCTCTCCACATGCCACGTGGCATTAACATCAAGCCTCTCCCTCCTCACTTGATTTTGCTCTTTACAAGCAGAAATACTTCCTAGCACAGCGCCAGCCACACACAGAGACAGTGTCCGTAGCCTCATTACATCTCTCCAGCAGATTTTACCTGCAAGGATAATGAGGAAAGGGGCCCCCACACTCCCCTGGCAAAGTCATTTCTGCATCTCTCAGCAAGGAGGCAAAAGTGGACTTTTAAACTCGGGGTTCATATGTTGTTATTTTTATATTATTCCAATTTTCTTTGTTAGAAGCCTTCCCTAATGATGTTGCACCCCCCAGACCCCCCACTTATGACATTTTTCTGTTTAGTGTTCTGACTTACTTCAGCGAGTAAGCTTAGAGTCTCTTCAAACAAAACACCTTTTCTGCATTCTCACAGTGGGCTGGGTTTCCGTTTAGATCATGTCTCCTAAGTGACACCAATCCACTTGACTCTCAGCCTTCGTTGTTATTGACTCAGTCTCTAATGCTGGCATTTCCCCAGTCTGCAGCTTTCGGGATCTAACCATGCATGTTATCTGTGTATCTTTTGTTAGTGACTGCTGGTATCCTTGACACACTGGGCTTTTCTGTCTGGGGAGGAGCTCCCACCTACCTGTGCCTAACATCGCCTCCTCAGTGCACAGTTCTTGCAAGTCACTCACGTTCATTTTCATTATGTATCACAATTTCCAAAGCACTAATTTGCCAGTATAAACCTTCTGACATGTGTTTGAAAATCTCTATGTGTGCATCTGCTTGTGTGTGTGACTTTACATGCTACATATGTAAATATTTTCTATATAATATGTTCACATGTATGTAAATGTACATTCACATCAATATAATGTTTGTATATACACATACATATATATTCCATATGTATATATATATATGTATATATATGTGTGTGTGTACATATATATATGTATATATATCCTCTAACCACTGGAATAAAGTATAAACAACTTACAGCTATTTTCTTGGGATCTTACAAATGAATGACTGTCCAGCAGAAAGTCAATAGACATAAGTAGTTATCAGCTCAGTAGTGGGGATGGAGGTTCTCTGTTGAATCTCCCATCTCCTCGCTGAACCCTGACTCACCAGGCTTCATGCACACAGGCTTCCTCTCAACCCTGAAACATGGAAAGCTTGTTTAGGCCTGTTCTTGACTCATACGCCTGCCCTGAGACTCCTCATCCTGATCTTCCTACAGAAGAACTTCCTGTCATTAGTACCACTCAGAAACCATGTTTCCAGACAGTCTGTCCTCATGCAACCAAATGCTTGCTTCTTCCTCCTGTTCCACCCCAGGGGACTACATATGTCTCTGTAGCAGGCACCTGTGACTGTGCAAAACTGTGTTTTACTTCTGTTCTGTCTTTTCCTATTGAAAAGTCAGCTTCCAGAGATTAAGCGGATTCAGCCTGTTCCATGTCCCGTCTGCAGTCCGCAGCCACTGCTTGGCTTAGAGCAACTTGCTGGGAGAGAGAAAAATGGAACTTTTTTCCTATGAGTTTGTTCAATTGTAAATTCTCTTGTGTGTACATTTTAGGATTTCAGTCTTAAAGATGCTTCACAAGTCAGTGTAATTAAGTTGTGCCTTGATATTTGAACTCAATTCCTAGCAGGAATCTGAAAGCCTGTGTCAGAGGTCACTCTGCAAACAATAAACTATAATAGTTTTGAAATCAGTTTTAAATATTTAAAAGGAAAACCTAGGGTGCAGTTCTCTGTTTATGAAATAACTAATACTTCAAAGTTAATTTCTCAAAGGGAAACCCCCATGATGCCATGTTCTTGGATCTCTTAACTTCTAATATCAAAAAGCAATTATATTTCTAGTTTTTAATTGTTCAAATAAAGCTAAACATTTTACATCCAAGTCAACAAAGAGTGGTTTCTAAACATGGTCCATAGAAAGCATTAGTTTTGATTGGCATTTCCCCTCTTACATATATTCTGAATGGGAAGCAGCTATCAAACACGACATTTGCTTTGGACAATAATGTCTATGGTATTGTGATTTACGCTTTCTCCTCTTATCATGGAAGACTGTGCACATGCTAAACTAGACTTTTGCTTCTGAAAACTATGTTGTATAAAGTTACATGCTCTAATACATTTAACCATCTTCAAAAATCCCCATGGGAAAGCAATGATAAAATTATTACGTAGAGTTTAAGCATCACCACCAGCATATCACGGTGACATCAGCAGGATGTCACCGTGGATCTTACCTCATTCATGTTTTCCCTCCAAAGACAGTGTTCTTTAAAGAACTTCCAGTTTTCCAAGGACATGTTATTGTCAAACTCTTGAACGTGTGCAAGTGTGCAGCATAGCAATATTGTAATTTAGTGACTTGAAAATCAGTTTCATGTGGATCTCATGCTTGCCTTGTCTACAAATATGCAAACTGATGCGATCAATTATACAAACTTACTGCTATTTCAGGTGTCTAGGAGATTTCCACTCCCCCCACCCCCGACTTGTTGAATGTGTGGTTTTTCTTATCAATGAGAATTTCACTACACATCATGTTGATCCATTCTTCGAATCTTTAAAAATATTTGCTAGTGATGTCTGTGCAGACTATCTTAATCTGGTGTGAAACTTTTCAAATCTTAAACAGCCACACCAATTTCTTCTTTTATAAATGATCTGTGTCAAGTATGATGGCTGGCACCTTCAGTCCCTGCTTCCAGGAGGCTGGTGGAAAAGGCACAGCCCAAGGCCCACTTGGGCAAGAGAGAGATTCTCAGTTGCATACCAGGAACCTATCTCAGAAAACAGCAGCAATGGAAATCTGTCTTTCTGTCTTTCTGTCTTTCTTATCCATCTTCTGAAGAAGAATTTGTTGGTGGTGAGTTTTTTTTCTTTTCTTTTCTTTTCTTTTCTTTTTTCTTTCTTTTTTTTTTTTTTTTTTTTTTTTTTTTTAGTTTGGGGATTTCAACACATTATAAGAGCTAACAGATGAACATTTTTTTGGTAACCAGAAGTTCAAGTTTGGTTTAGTCTACTAAACTTTTAGAGAATTGCTACTTAATATGCAAGTCAATTTCATTTTTCTCCCTTCAAAACACATCCTGAGAGTCTTTCTGGTAGACATGAATTTGTTAATATTAGGAAATAAAGTTTTCTCTTGCTTTTCAAGCCTTTGCACCTTTTAGTCATTAATTTGTCTAAGTGTATATGAAATTAGACTCATTGCGGGACTCTACCAGAGATCCCTTCCCTCCCATCTGAGAAGCAGGGAACCTCTCTCAGGGTATTGATGCCAGAGTGCCTCTAGAGAAAGAAACCATGATACCACCAGGGCATTGTTGTTCTTGTTGTTATATTTTTTTCACCAAGATTTCTGAAGCATATTCTCTTCAAAGAAGTTAGCACCAAGTAGCCTAGTTTGAGTTCTGGTACCAAGTCCAGTCAAGGAAGCACCAGGAAATAAGTGACTTCATTTCAGGAGTGTTATTCTGCTGCGTGTGGAGGGGCCTGCAGTGAGACCACCCCTCCGTGTTCCGATGTCAGGAGAAAACTGTTTTGCCCTGCAGCATTTAATCCTATCCTTCTCTTAATGGCTTCAAAGTCTGCATGTTGTTGGAAGTGCTGCCTCCTGACAGATTTGTTTTCCTCCTAAATGCCTTTGCTCAGAAAAATACCACTTCCTTTTTGGACTGAAAAGCCACGCGACATAGCAGGAAGCCCATGGGCTGAGAGCCAGGCCCTTCCATCCAGAAATGCTCGCCTCACCCACGAGGGCTGAGACAAGTCATTTGCCTTCAATTTTCTCTGGTCTAAGTTTCCTTGTTTCAAAAATGTGATACCCTTTGCATGAACTTGTAATAGGAATTGATAAGGTAATGTACATGGTACCTGTTCTATGATACACTGCATGCAGAAAGGACCCGATCCTTTGTACTGTGACTGTAGTAGGTCTTGAAATTTGAGACGTTGGCCATGTCCAGTTCTCCTTTCTGGGAGGTTTTGCATCATCATTAAAGGATGTGCTTCTTCACTGTATTGCTTGTGTGCTCACCATAGGGAAGTGGCTTAGCAAAGTGATGGTCGGGCTCTACTGTAGGACAGTAGAGCCAGGTTAACAAGAAGCCTTGATTTCAGATGCTGTTTACAAACCAGACTTTATTCCAAGCACCTTAGAGTAGTAACCCTGTGTAATCCTCACCAAGTAAAATAGGTGCTATGGTTACCCCCCCCACACACACACACACAAATAACTTTATGGTGGCACAGAGGTGGTGCCAAATCTCCAGTGAGTGGTACGACGGGAATGAACATGAGCAGTCTGCAGCTGGCAGCCCTGGGCATTTTCTCCTCCTGCTTTCCTGTAGTGGAAGCCTGGAAGCCTCTTCATTCTGGGACATCTACTTTTGAAAGATGTCAAAATGCCTGCTGGAAGGAGGGGAGAGAGGGGGTACACTCTCAGTTGAGTGCCATTACCCTGCAGGCATCTTCCAGAAGATGCAAAGCCACCGACAAACCAATCTGATCTGCCAAGAACAGACTGGTCCCCAGTGTCAGGAGAATGGCTGTCCATGAGAATGGCGTCGTTTCTTGTTTGGCCCAGAACCCTTCCTGTAATTGCAATCCTAGCAACGGCGGCCACAGGAGATTGAGGGAAGCCTTTTGTGGATACCACCATGGGAAGTGTTTCTTTGTAACACCTGAATACACCCTATTTATTGAGCATGTATAAATGGTTTTAAATGCTACTTCTAAAGGAGACAGCAGAGTAACGGATCGGCTTCCAATGAGTTGTCAACCGACAATGGTCATATTAAAACACTAATGCTCTCAGGAGCAGTGTCAGCCTCACACTCCCCTCCGTGTGTAGGATAGAGAGGCTTCTCAGAGCCACTGTATTTCAATCACAAATAGAGTTTAAGATTTGCTTGCCTTGAATCTTTATGACTGTGAGCTTCAACCATCTGCGCTTTCTCATTCTGCTCATGGCTCCAAGAAAGTCTTGAAATTTAGCACATTGGGAGAAAAATTTCTACGGAATAAATTCAGATGTACAGTGACATCTAAAGTCTTGCAAGTTTTTATGTTACTTGAGAGACATTTTCTCTGTAGGATTGAGTTGAAGGTGAGAATGAATCTAGCCCTCCCAAATCATCTTTTCAGGTCCAGGGGCCGTCTTTCATGCCAGATCACCTTCAGCTCCTTTCCTACTGACTTGTAAGATTGTAGAATTGGCATGTAGCTGACTGTGTTTCTGTTAAGATCTATTAAGTGTCCGTTACTGTACATGGAAAAGCTTTATGCATGCACATTTGATATTGTTTTTAGTCCATGTTAGAACAGCAATGCCTACCTATAAGTAGAGCATGCCCTGAGACATAGACCTGTGTGGGCTCTACTTGGGTCACTGTGGCAATGATCTCAATTTTACAGATGATCTAAGGGACATGTCACTGTTTATAGTTTAATGAATTGTAAGTGAAATATAATGAGTGGAGCAGACCTATGCTGTACCAGTGTGATAGATTGTAGCATACATGTGTGTACTTGTGAGATCATTACAATCAAAATAAGGAATGTATCAGNCATCCCAAAATAGTTCCTAGTTCCTTCTGAAATATTCCCTCCTCACAGTCTTTCTCCTGTCTATCACATTCCTTGAGAACCATTGGTCTTCTGTTTGTCTATAAATTATCTTTTA
>NC_034597.1:67993424-67994876 GCF_900095145.1 Mus pahari
TTCCTTGAGAACCATTGGTCTTCTGTTTGTCTATAAATTATCTTTTACGATAATTTTTTTAATGAATGAACTATATAGGATTCACACATACATACATGCGCACAAACACATATACAAACAAACATACATACATACACACACACACACACACATATATATGCACATACATATACATACATATATACACACACATACACACATATACAAATTCATATGCACCACTTTTCATATGTCTGTAAAAATTTGTGTATAATCCATACTTCTTTGTATTTAATATTTAACATTAACTCCCTACTAGGGTAATCTAAGATATACTTGCTTTATATGAACAATTAAATATAGAAATTCAACTTCCTTCATAGGTAACTGGCTATATAAATGAGTTCTTCCAGTGGCTTTGGTACTTTGCGTATTTCGAGGAATCACTCTGTCAGGTCTTTCTCTCCTGCTTCTCCCTGAGCCAGGTTTGGTTTACTGCTCTCTCTCTGGTTTGCTCAGGAGGAGCCACTGTCAGTGCTGGGCAGCCTTTCTGCTTTTCTCCTGGAGCCACTGAGTGCCAGGAACTACTCTGCCAAAGCTCCCTGAGCTGCCTCCCCAGGGGCTTGTGTGTTGTATTCTCATTTAGTTTGAGATGCTTTTTTAATTTCCCTTCTGGTTTCTGTCTGACCTACAGGTTATTCGGAGATGTGTTGTTTAGTTTCCAATTAGTTGGTGATTCTCTAGGTATCTTCTTATCATTAATTTCTAATTTGATTCCTTTGTGAACCAATAATATACATTATGTGATTTGTGTCTATATTATCAAGATTTGATTCATGCCTACAATGTGGCCTATCTTGATAACTCTACCATATGTACTTGAAAAAATAAAAAAGACCAGAGACAATGGTTTCTGCTGTTGTTGCATGCGTATTCTATAAATGTCAATTATGTTGAATTAGTTCCAATGTTACTTAAATTATCTAAATATATAGATTTTCTGTCTATGCATTCTAGCAATTATTAAGAGATGGTTGTTGTTATTTATAGGACATTGATTTGTATCACTTTTCTGTAGTATTAATTTTTTACTGCAGTTTTGTTACTCAGTGCAGAATGTTAGAGATACTTAGCATCACTTGATAATTCATCTTTTAATTACAATCAAATGAATGATTACATCTACTATCATTTTTGTTTGAAATCAACTTTACCCATTATTAACTAGTGTTAGCATGGTATAGTTTTTTAGTTCTTTTGTTTTTAGTTTGTGGTGTCATATTCAAAATGCTTTTTTTAGACAGCATATAACTGGCTATCATTCTTTTTTTTTAAATTCAATCCAATGAGCCTTGCTTTTTAATTGAGATTTTAAACCATTTTTTTTTTCAGATTTTAACTTAGTTGCTACCCACTGCTTTATTTATTATTATTATTATTATTATTATTATTATTATTATTATTATTATTATT